>NC_083615.1:31386770-31686770 GCF_963584025.1 Labrus mixtus
TACCAACTTTTGACTTTGAAAGCGCCAATACATGCGTACCATACCAATCTGAACAGAATGGGACCACTTGGTGGAAACGGGGTCAAACAGAAAAGTGATACATAGGCCTCAGTTCAACTTGTGTTTCATGCTATGAAGCAAATCTGAGCATTCAACATGCTTAATAATATGGTGAACATGTGAAACATTGTAACTGCTTAACCTCCACTAGTTGTACTGTATTGTTATTAAAAGTATGTCAGCATGCTTTGTTAGCATATAGCTCAAAGTAATAAAGTCTCCAAGTGCCATCTTCCAGAGTTGTTAGCACAGCTTTACAGAGTCTTGTCTCAGTAATCAAAATCAAAATAGTATTTGTACTAGGCTGGTATGTGGGGTCACTATTTTTGATTTTTGATTCTGATTCCACACTGTTCATGCAACCTCCATCCCCCACATAGATACCAATGTTTCCCTAAAAGCCGTTCCAGATTAATAAGAGTCAATACAATTTAGGCAAATATGGACACAGCTGTCAGTTAGTGTGCAAATACTGTATTTCATTGTGCCTGGGAAACCCTGCAGCTCCACACCTAGAACAATATAACTGAAGATTGCAAAAAAAAACAATGCAAAATGGGATAGTCGTTAAGAGGACTGAATTCTTCTTTCATGCATGTATTGTGAGAAATATGTGCCAGCCACCTAAAAATATCTTGGGTTCTCCATTATATAACTAAATCTCACATTCTTTGCCCTAATCTGGTACACCGGGTTGCACAAAAGCTGTACAGTAGCGTTGTTTGAAGAAGGTGAGTACTTCCAAGACAATCAGTGCTAGAGCCAGAGCGAGCAGGACAAGAGGTGCAAGATGTTCTGGTTTAAAGAGTAAAGCAGATTATGATGTGCTGACTGTTCACAGCTGAAGCACCAGGACCAGTCTTTTTAAACATCAAGTTCAGAAAGGTATGAAACAGTTTTATGAATGAATATATTGTCAACAAAATAGTTCAGCTGTGTATTCAGGCCTGTGTATTTATCCTGTTCTGTTTAAGGTTCACCATTAAACCGGGGGGTGGGGGTGGGGGTGGTGCAAATATTAAAGCTTTGTATGATTTTCACATACAGGCATGTTCCTATATTTTTGGGTCTTTTTTAAGTCTTTATTTTGAGATGAGAGAGTGGATTGAGTCTGAAATCGGGGAAAGTGAGAGCGGGGATTGACGTGCAGGAAAGGAGCCACAGATCGAATTCGAACCTGGGCTGCCCGCTTGGAGGACTGTGGCCTTCGTACATGGGGTGTGCACTAACCACTATACGCTACAGGCTCCCCATGTTTCCATATTTTGTTCATGCATATACTCTGAACCTACCCAGTGAGCACTGTTAGCAAAAGTAAAGATGATCGAGTCTCAACGTCTAAAACATAACTGCAGCCAGTTTTAAACCACTTAGAGACTTCTAAAAACTCATCATGTCTGAAAACAAAGTTTTCTATTTTAATTTAACTAACTTATTTGAAAGGAGGCCAGAAATTATATATTTACATGCATTTCTCCGAGACTTATTTAGCAGTGTTGGGTTAAATCGACACAAAGACATTATTTCAACATGTTTTTAAAGAAAAGCAGTCATACTGTGAATGCAGTTCTTATGTTCTGTCATCAACAAGGTCTTTTGACATAATAATCAAAGCAGTCTCTTTGAAAAAAAGATCACTGTGAGCACTCGTGTGAGAGCACTCACTCTTTCTAATCACTGAGGTTGGTGAGTGAATGAACTCAGGGCAGAGTCAGGTTTGTGTGGCTGATTGGTCTAGATTAAGACCAGGTGTGGGAAGCTAACACTCATGGGTTCTAGAGCTCGGTGCTAACTCAGTGGGTCCAAACCGCCTACTATACTAGTGCGTACCGATTTGGCCAATAATGAAGTATGCAAACAAACAGTATTCCAAAAATACTTGGATATCACTCAGATTAAGAAATACTGTTCAGTAGGCATCGCTTCTTGCCTTTATTAAACAGGACAGCTAAAGGGAGACTGGAAATGGCCATCTGGCGCCCAATGCAACCATTGTTCTTAGTGTCAGGTCAGGTGCTTGGAACCAATGCTATAGTTTCATTTCCAAAGGGTCCCATGAAGGGAGCTTGTGTAGTTTTTTGTATGCTTTATAATTCTTATAATTTTCCGTTTCCTACCAATCGCTTGCCATTTCAGTTATAACTTTGGCCAGTGGTACATTTTGGTGGCAACTGATGCACTGCTCAATAATACATTTTAACCCCTATATGTATATGAGATAGTTCTTGAAAGTTGCTATTAATATTTGATGAATCTTTTGAGATTGGTAAAATCTGACCCAAACATTGATCAATTTCTTTGTTGAAGAAACGTTCGATGTCAACCAGTTTTGAATGTCTTTTCAGTGCCCAAGGACTTCTTTTAAACATTTTTTCATGGGAGGAATGCTGGCTTGGTTAATGAATAAGGGGATTTTGACATTTTTTTGCAGATGACAGTACCCCCCTCACACACACACACACACACTCACATGAACCCCTCAAAAATCCTTTCTCATCTGACACCTCTGTTTCCCTCTAATTAAGTCATCAGCCTTAAGCCTCCAGGATACTCCTCTTTGTCATGCACATCAACATCATGCGTGTGTGTGTGTGTGTGTGTGTGTGTGTGTGTGTGTGTGTGTGTGTGTGTGTGTGTGTGTGTGTGTGTGTGTGTGTGTGTGTGTGTGTGTGGGCCGCGTGCACAGTGTGCGGTGTTATGTTTCCCTCTGAACGGAAGCTGTGCCACCAGTGCGTGACTTGTCAGTGACATCATCAAAGCGAGACCACTAATTGGTTCCCTCTGCTGCTTCTGCTCTGCATCCAGCAGTGTGTGCTTGTTCTTTGTGTGTGTGTGTGTGTGTGTGTGTGTGCATGCAGTTGAGTTTTACATTTCATCTGCCCTTGATTGATTGTTTAATACGTTTGATGAAGCTTGTAGAATTTAAATGAGAATAAGTAAACATTTTTTTCATTCTCAAAGACAGCTGGAGTCTCCATGTTTAAGTGGCATTAATGCACCACAAAAACTCTTCCTTTAAAACACATGCGCGCGCGCACACACACACACACACACACACACACACACACACACACACACACACACACACACACACACACAGTAGTATTGCCGTCTCCTCCCACATGGTTTCATATTTCCTGTTCCAGGCCTTAGATCAATGACCACACCTACTACCATGATCCTTTGCAGCACATGCATAGACCCTCTGTTTAAATGCTCTTTGTATGTGTCCCAGTGTTTCATGCTGCCATTGTGTCTTTGTGCTTCAGTGAATCTGTCTCTACATGCAGCTATGCTCACAAGGTACATGAAGAAAGAGCATTTGAGTGTTTCTGCCTGGCTGATAAAAAGTCATGTTTTTGGGTAGAAAACTGCAGACAGAGGCCAGGTTGGTGTGAAATCCAACATGTGTGTGTCAGCTCCATCTCTCTATTCTTAGTCCCTCTCTTCCCGTAACTGTCTACTGAGCTGCACTGAAGAATGCAACACCATTCACCAGAATTTCTACCTGTGAGGGAACTTCAGGACCTCACTCAGAGAGCTGTTTCCCCACATGCACTCGGGACCATTTTTTAGAAAATTCATGGACAGCCTTCCACCCTCCATCGTCCTGTTAGGGGGCGAGATTCAGGTTTGGTTCAGGTTTGGTTCAGGTCAAGTTTTATTTTTGGGCTTTTTGTGCCTTTATTGTAGAGAGAGGACAGTGGATAGATTCAGAGATCAAGGAGAGAGAGAGTGGGGAATGACATGCTGGAAAGGAGCCACAGGTGGGATTTGAACCTGGGCCGCCCACTTGGAGGAGCAAAGCACGCACTAACCACTGCGCCACCAGCATCCCGGCAAGATTCAGAGTTAATATTCAGGGCCTAAAATATGCTGTGGAAATCCAAGACGGCAGACAAAGCGACAGATACCAACACTATGATCACGTTTTTTAGTAAAGCTACGTGTTGTTGCACTTTTTTAAAGTAACTGGTGCGGAGTAAGAAATACTGCCAAGCAGAAACATTTATGAAGCTGCTTTTTTATGTGCACAACCATCATACCAGTCATGTGATATAAACGTCTTCAGCACCGCCAACTAGCTCGACCTCATGTCGTTTGCTCGCACACATGCAGCCCACCCTGAAAATTTGGGTACAATTTTAGAGGTTTTGTGCATTTGTGAAAACATATTTGCTATTAATGTTTGTCAGTATGTTTTGAGTTTTCAGTTATCGAGGTCATTAAGCAAAAAAATCTGCTTCACTAGTATTTATATGAGTAACGATGAATGAATGAATTACCATGTGAAATACAAAAGGGGAAGGCTTACACTTTGATTGTCTTTCATCTCATGATTTAATTTAATTTCCCCAACTTTACTGCCACTGTCGCCATTATCATTGTTTCCAGTGGAAGCAGGCAGACAGATAGACTAAACCCAACAACTATAGGTCCTCTTATAGAATAGATAATACACTATGGGTAACCGTTGCTTATTTGCCAGTGTAACTTTGTTCAATCATTATAAGAATGGTCTAAACGGGACTAATCAGCTTGAATCAAATAGAAAAAACAATGTGATTGTTCCCAGTTTTTATTTTTTTTTATTTTGTTTTTTCATAATTAAGGTGATATATGATCCTTTGTAATAGTCTCTCCTTTCTTCTCCTTTTCTGTTTTTTGTAACTTGATCTGCAGGCCTGTTTGTTGATTTGCATGATATTTCCATGTCTGTGCAAGCCATAGGAACAAACAGTGGGTTTTGGCTGTCTGATGTGCACAAAGAGGACTTTGCATAGCAATGATGCACATTATATATCTGCAGGCGGTTAGAGGCTAAGGCAGGGGCCAGGGCCAGTTCAATACAGTGAACCATTGAATGTTTGCTTTTCAGAAAGAAAAAAAAACATTTGACCTGACAAAAGATTTAGTTTTGTTCATCATCACATAAAAGAACTGAAAACTGAAAGGTGAGCCGTGGTGCCTCAGTGGAATTAGTTTGCCTTCAGTGAGTCCAGTCTGAAGGAAAAGCTTTTTAATGTCTGAAGAGAAATCAAAGATGATTTTTCTACCTGAAGAGGTGATCCTCGAGAATTATGCGTGACCTTCAAATCCTATTTGAAAAGGGAGGTAATGAGCTGTTTATTGAAAGAAGGAGAATTTCAGGATAGCTACAGGCTAAAATGTTTTTATATTGTTCAGTGTTTCCCCTAGGTTTACAGCTTTGGGGGGGTGGGGGACGGACACGTGCCAACACACCGACACAAACACTTGAAGGAATCTTGGTGTTCATGTGTTACTTTTAATGACAGCTGTCCTTTTCTATCGGAAAGGTATCCTTAAATGTCCTTAAACTTCTTTCCCTGATTTCCGACTCTATCCACTATCCTATCCCTACAATAAAGGCACAAAAAGCACAAAAATAAATCTTTTTTTTTACTTGACACCTTTAAGGGGGGCGAAGGGCGTTGGGGGGGGCAGGCCGCCCCCCTAATATAATGGTAGGGGAGACACTGTTGTTATATTATTGTTATATTTGTTATAACTCTATTATATATTTTTTAATTGTTTATTTTATTTAAGTTCTTATTAGTTTTGTTCGAGTCCTTTGCTAATTGTTTTGCACCAAAACACCAAATCAAATTCCTCATAAATGTAAATGTACTTGGCAATGAAAAACAATTCTGATTACGATATAAAGTCGTGGAAGGCCAGCAGCTTGTGATAAATGCGTGTGGTCACCTTTCTCTCACACCTGGCTCCTCCTCCTCCTTAGGAACACAAAGCCTTTACAACAACAGCACATATGCCCTTGATGCTCCGGCTGGCTGTCTCCAATCGTCATGTGATGTTTGTGTGACTCCCATGCTGTTTCTCAGCCTTTATAATAACAGGGTGGGAAAGCAGAAGAATGAGAGAGAGTGATCATGCATATGGAGAGTACCGTGCTATTATACTGCCGTTGGTTTGGCAGGTGGTGTGTGTGTGTGTGGTTGTGCGTGTGTGTGTGTGTGTGTGTGTGTGTGTGTGTGTGTGTGTGTGTGTGTGTTTCAGACAATTGGTCAGTAGACGTTGTATTCAGAGTGGGATGAAGAACAGAAGGCCAGTAACGTGCTTTATCTCCACCTGCTGCTGTCACACCTGACACACACACACACACACACACACACACACACACACACACACACACACACACACACACACACACACACACACACACACGCACACACACACACACACATGCACACACACACAAATAAACAAAATGATTACAGCTTTATTTTCTCTCTCTCTCTCTCTCTCTTTCCTACCTTTCTCTCTTTTGCTTTTCATTTGTCTGTTTCTCTCGTATCACTCTGTTTGTCGCTCACTTTGTAACTTCTCTCTTTGCTTTCCTCAGCTTTGTAAAAGGGTCTGGGATATTCTTACTTTTTTTGGTTACAAAGAAAAAAAGTTTACTTTTTAATTTTCTGTAATATTTTTTGTAAATCTTTGCGTCACGCTGCTATTTCTGATTTAATTTTTATAAAAACATTTCTTAAAGGTTCCGTGCAAGCTCTAAGACCATTGATAAAAGTGCTATACAATGCACATGCAGGTGTGCCAGGGCAGGGAAAAGAACCCACACAAAAGAACATATGAAGGCAGAGAAGAAGAGTAAAAGCTCATATATACATAGAAATATTACATCAGGAGAGACGAGTAAATGATTGAAGATATTTATTTTAAATGAATGATTGTCAGAGAATCTTTGGTGCTTGAACTCTACAGGGAGACAGGGTGGTTGAAGATGTCTGCCCTGAGCGGCAGCCAGATCTACCCGCCCGGGCAAATGTAGCTTCGGTCTATGACAATTTTGTCCGCTGCTTGCACTTAATGGTGTTTAATTATGGAGCGTAATAATTCATAACTCTTTCATGTGAACACAAGTGGAGAGAGATTGGAGGTGTGTCTCTGGAGGAGAGAGGAGGCTTCAGAATAGTGGAAGTGTCGCCAAAGAGCAGTACCTGAAAGGGATACTTCACCCGTTGAAACATGAATCTGTATTGACATTGGGTCATATACAGTATGTAGTAGAAATGTGAAATACATTTTGAAGTTGGTGCCTTCTTGGCCGAGAAAAGGCAGAAAGTGTCTTTTTGGCTCATGTGGATGAAAGACACCCACTGATCTGTGATTGGTCTGTAGCTTCAGTGGTCGAAAATATGAGGAACTTCCGTTGTAGTTTCACCCTGCTAACCACAACAGCTTCCGATGACGCAAAATGGCGATTTTTGCGTCACTGGAAGCTCCTTTTCAGACTCAGAAATACAAAGATTTCCCATCTCAGGGGAAAATGAGGGCGGGATGCACGACCATTCAAAAATACTACCAGGTTTCTAATGATACAAAGATTAATGCAAATGGGTGAAGTATCCCTTTAAAGGTCCCATATTATGCTTTTTCTGGTTTTATATGCTCTTTAGTGTGTTTTCCAAGTGTCCTGTGCATGTTTAGTCACATCTATGTGCAAAAATTCAAAGTCCGCGGAAACACGGCTTCTCCTACGTCCTCCTGTTAGCTGCAGCATTAGCTGCATGTAACGCTCGGTTCTAGCCCCCCTCAATAAAAATGTGTCAGTCCGACGTCATTGTCAGTGTGAGATCACTGATCTAAGCCCATTGGCTCGTTGTGGCAAGCCCAGCAGCTCATGTTGCACGCCCGTTAACTTCTGTAGCACGCCCACGATATGCCGCAGCCTGCGGTAGCACAGTAGTGCTAAGGTGCTAATGTTTATGCTCCCCTCGGACGGAGCCAGTGGCTGCATTCCTAATATGGTAAAAGAGGCGGGACATTTCCGAGAACCGTGCTGAGCAACTGACCAATAACGACAGAGCGGATCGGCAGACCAATCAGAGCAGACTTGGCCCACGTGGGGTCTAACAGTGGGGGCTCAGCAGAGTGTAGCTGACGGACTCAGAGCGGAGAGGGAGCAAGGAGGAGCAGTACATGAAAACAGACACTTTTTTCAGACTTAGCTATTGTGAACGTACAAAAGTAGGTACATAGATTAAATATACGAACCCCAAAAGGGCAGAATATGGGCTATTTAACTTTCATGCTGGTGCTCAAAGTGGACATCTACTGGATCAAAAGGTCGCACATTCTTCCTTTAATCATAACCTGCTAAAAACTTACAGTAATTCAAGTTACTGATGTGTTTTTGCCTCTTGACATTCAGCCTTCTGTATATCTCTTGTGCTGTTGAACTTCTTTAAGTAGATATCATAAAAAGGGCTTACGATTGAGACTAGATTCTCCCTCACTCTCTTTTTCTTAATCTTTTTTTCACTTTCCAGACCTTTCCTTTTTATTCAACCATATCTTCTATCCAACCAAATGACAAAAAGACCTCTGTACAGGAGTCATGTTCACTGGAGTTATGAACTCTTTGTTGCTGGCTGTGAAAGGGCGGCTGTGTCAGTGTGCTGTGGAGAGAGAGAGAGAGTGAATCAGGAATGATTCATGTGATATGAACTTCAGTGTCATGCTGTCCTGGCAGCTATCCTCATGTATTTTTCCTTTTTCTTTTTTTGAAGTGAAATTAACTACTTGTTCAAAACATTGAACTTTCTTATCTGTGACAGGCCAACGTGCTGATGACAAGTGAACATGTTGAATTTGATAATATACAAAGAAGTGAGAAGTCACAAAAGTTAAAGAAAGAAAGTAAAAGAAAGAACAAAGCAGAAATAAAGAGTGAGTTGTTTATGAGTGGCTGCTGACTCAGAAACACACACACACACACACACACACACACACACACACACACACACACACACACACACACACACACACACAGAGTCTGAATGTCAAACGCAACCTCCCAGACGCTCTGATAGTCATTGATGTAACATTCTTCTAGATAATAACATAATTACTGCACTAAATCAGCTGGTGCCTCCAGCCTAGACAGTTCACACACACACACACACACACACACACACACACACACAAACAGTGAAGGAGAAGTGAAGTAAAAAGATTTATAATGTCCAAATATTACGGAAAAAAGGGAGAAAGAAAATTAGGAATAACAAGGCTTGACTCTGAGTTGTCAATTTGAAATCTTTCATACCTGTGTCTGTGTGTGTGTTTGTGTGTGTGTGTGTGTGTGTGTGTGTGTGTGTGTGTGTGTGTGTGTGTGTGTGTGTGTGTGTGTGTGTGTGTGTGTTTATTTGAATTTGTTTACATGGGTCTTTGTGTGTGTGTGCCTTCATGTGTGGGAGAAACAAAGTGCCACACTTCACGAGACTAAGAACACAGATACCCATTGTGTTCGCACACCATGTGGGGGTACTTTTTTTGTGTGTCTGTGTGTGTCAGAGAGTGTTCGCAGTGGGCAGTTGTGCTGACTAAATGGTTGGCATGAAGCTGAATGAGAGGCACAATGCCAGCAGACCCCTCTACATCTGCGTCACACACTGTCTGCCAACACTCTCTGACACACACACGGACACACACACGGACACACACACACAGACGACCAGTGTGTAGGAAGCACTTACAGTAGCTCTGAGAGATTGAGATCACAGAGACTTAACACTGTAGCTGAAGACGGGCTGTATCAGCGTGTGTTCAGGTCTGTGCTCAGCGGTGGAGCTGAAGAAACAACATCAAGGAGACTACTATGACCAAACAGTTTGTAATTCACACAGATGCAAACATTCACCTGATGACTGTAAAAATGACACACAGTGACTCACAATGCTGCAGCAGCTGGTTGCTGATGTCATAAAAAAACTTTGCCACTGCCGAAGCTCATCGTTCTTTTAAGAAACAAGAAAATCTGTCTTGCATGTGGAACTTAATCCATCGGCTTTGACTCATATTATGACGTAATAAGGATGTCTGAGTTTTCAATGCTACGATATTTTTCAATAATTTTCTATGCTTTACATAGTAAAGTAACATTTGGGTGCAGAAATGTTGCTGACATGAATCAAGTTCAATAAACAGATTTGTTTTCATTTTTATTATTGCCTTGAAACAGTAGATACAGTAAATGATCATGAAGTTTTCAAAATCATATCACTATTGACAAAAGCACACAAGGTTCTTTCACATGTGAAGGATCATTGATATGTTGTCAGGTCCCAGTAAAGGCATTAGAGAGGAAGACCTGAAGCAAATAACCAAACAGTCCATGTTCATGATGCATGATTTAAACACTTTGGAAAATACATTTTGCAGAGGTTTTATGACTATAAGCAATAAGAACATATACGGTAGAATGTAAATTCAATCGCACAAAAAATGCACACACAACTTTTTTTTTATCAAACACTCTTTTTATTCACAACATTTAAATGTTTTTGTTTATATAATATTTCATGAAAAGCTATATAGTAGAGTTGTGACATTTCTAAAATATTACTGTGTTTAGAAATTGTTACAAACTAATCTAAAAAATAAATGAAGTGGTATCCAATCAGAGGACATGACGTTTGTAGCCGAGGCAGAAAATTCAGTAAAGCAACACAGACACATCTCTCTGTGATCAAAAGTTTGCTACTTCTTTCTTAAACTTGCTCTCAGTTTGAATTTTCACTTCATTTCACTCCGTTTCCTTTTCTTATTCAAAGTGTGAGAGCACTCCTCTGTCTGTACGTGAGTGTGTGTGTGTGTGTGTGTGTGTGTGTGTGTGTGTGTGTGTGTAAGTAAATGGATGTGGGGGTTGACATGGCTCTCTCTCAGAGGAAGTCTGTGGTTAGGCCGTTTCTACATATTTTCCCCTCTAACACACACAGACACACACACACACACTCACAGACGAACACATGAAACACACAAATACACACACATTTTGCATGTCAGGCCAAATTAAGCTTCTTTAAAAGCACCATACATCCCCGCAGATGTGGAAGCCATCTCTCTCTTTTTAACACACACATGCACACACACACACACACACACACACACACACACACACACACACATACACAAAGAGAGAGAGAGAGAGAGAGAGAGATTGAATTGAAAATAAACACAAGAACCCACAGTCTCTTGGAGTGCAGTTTCCCCTGAAACCCCGGTGCACTCTGGGTAGTTGTGGTAAGAGAGGTCCCTGTGAGAGGCTGACCAAAAATAGCCTGAGTGAAAACTGCAGGAACGTGGAGCTCGCCGAGTGTCTCACAGAAAATCCAGTCTACTGGGTGTTTGGGTGTGTACTGAGGAGGGAGGGTTCCATTCAGCTAATTTATTCCTAAACGCTTGTTTACTCTGATCAAAATACCACCTTAAAGCTGTATACCCTGAGAAAAAGAGACTGTCTGTCTGCTTTCTCTTCCTCATGGAAATCAGTGTCATGGGAAAGAGGAAGCCAGAGAGACCAAATAGAAGCAGTATATTAGATTTGAGTTTATCTACTCAACATTTACTGTGTCATGCTTGTTCAAGTTCTTAATCACACTTTAGGCTGATAGGAAAGTTCTAAGTGATGGTAATGTATCTCTAAAAAAAATGTAATCATTATAACGTCTAAAGAGACTCGTGTTAGTTGTTTCAGGATGTAGTACACCTGAAAAAAAAATGTATCTTCATCTACTAACTCAGGAAGATTTCAGGAGCTGTTTGCCTTTTTTTATTTTCACAAACATTTCAGGAGTGCATCTTTGAAAACAGTGCAAAGTTTGCAGGCTGTAAAACAAAAACAAGCTGAAAGATGCTCAGATGTTCAATCAATCAATCTTTATTTCTATAGCACATTTAAAACAACCTTGATTGACCAAAGTGCTTTACAAAAACACACAATGTAAAAACAACAAATAAAATAACATATAGAATGAAACACAATAAAACACAATAAATAAGAGCATGAATAAAAATCTCAATATGTCAAGCTCAGATTGTATTAAAAGCCAGAGCAAAGAGGTGAGTTTTAAGCAAAGATTTGAAGTTTTCGATGGACTGAGCAGTTCTTATATTAACAGATGTTGGACTGAGGGAAACTGTAGAGTCTCTGAGAGTTTGTCAATATGGTTGACTCCTGTCACATTCAGTAGGGTAATCAATTCATGCTATTAAAATGTTGAATCTACCTGCTTTAAAATGCATCATGTAAAAATGCTTGATCAGTGTGGAATAACCATTGGGTATATATTAGACTCTGAAGGCACAGACATGAGGGTATAGGTGAAGTTTGTTTGGAAATCATTTTAGGGATATTTTGTTTGTTTTTGTGAACATATCTGTCACTTAAAAACTCTGTTATGTTGTGAGGTGTGACTTCATCATACGTCAATCCCGAGAACATTTATTATATTTTTATATTTCCAAATGTTGGGGAACAGTTAAGTTCAGCCTTCAGCAGCTTGGATTGACCTACAGCAGCTCATGCAGCCTGCTTAAATCTAAACGTCCAGAGATAGTCCTGTGATCCTAAACATGTACACCTTCCCTCGCCTTGTGAAAACACACACAGACACGCACATGTACACTCACACTCACATATTTGGCACTACATTGCTGCCCTTCTGGCACTGAGCCATAGACATGTAATATAAGCAGAGTGTATGAATGTGTGTCTGACGCTGCAGACTCTTAGTGAGCTGCACAGTGTGAGGGGTTAATCAAGTAAGAAAACAAGAACTCTTAGCCCCCCCCGCCTCCCTTCCCTGCTCCTTCTCCCCCATCCTGGAGCGAAAAACAAAATAAACTCAGTCAGTCAAGGACTACAGATTGTGAAGTGTGGGTTTGTTGTCTGTTAATATAAGGCTCAACTGAAGACACATGTAGAGTGAAGGAACATTTATTTATAAAAAGTATATATCATAAAAAAGGGGCTGACAGCGCTTAAATGATAATCACTAGAATAAAGGCCACACACTCATATTTTAGCTGCATGTTTGAATACAGCCATTGAACAAGGCACAGACCCTCGGCACAGACCAATGTCCATAAAAAATAACACAGACACCACACCAATCTGAAAATCATTTAAGGCATAAAATGTTTACTTTGGATGACTTTGTCTGCACCTAGTCCAATAGAAATCATTACTTTACCATGACAGCAGTAGCAAACACACACACACACACACACACACACACACACACACACACACACACACACACACACACACACACACATACACACACACACACACACACACTAACATAAGGATACACAAAATATCCTTGCACACTCTAATCTTGACGCACTAAACTCAACTGATTGTACACATGAAGGTTTTCAAAAAATGTTCAAAACTTCAACAATTTTTTGGATGCCATGTTTGAAATTATACAATCTCTGTTATATTCGATCAAAAGTATGGAAAAGTACGGAAGCTTTAATAAAGAAAAACAGATCTTCAGTCATAAAGTTGACCCGGAGATGTGAGTGAGAGAGAGAGAGAGAGAGCGAGAGAGAGAGAGAGAGAGCAGCGTTGGGTCATTCAAATTCACAGGTTGGCAAATACAAACATTTCCTTAAAGTGACGTCTACTAGCTCTTACACACTGCTATCTGAAGGTGAGATATTTACACCCCTGTTACACCAAGGTGTAACCATGGATACAGAATGGTGGGGTGAAGTCCCTACGCCCCTGATCTGCCCTCTGAGGTAATGACCGAGGCAAAATGGAGGGAAGTCAGTGGTGAAGTGTAACATTGGAGCCGCCAGGGTGGAACAGCACCGCGCGTGTGTGTGTGTGGTGTGTGTGTGTGTGTGTGTGTGTGTGTGTGTGTGTGTGTGTGTGTGTGTGTGTGTGTGTGTGTGTGTGTGTGTGTGTGTGTGTGTGTGTGTGTGTGTGTGTGTGTGTGCGCTTCACATACTGGGACACCAATGTGCTGTCGTAGATTCAATGTGACCAAGACTTAATGATGGCAGAACTTTTCTGTAAAGGGTTATAAGTCAGTAATATCTCCTTCAAACAAGCGGAAAGTAGACGAGGTGATGCTTTCTAAATTGCACAAATTATCAACCAAAAAGTTGACAGTGTTTCTGTGCAATGTGAGACAGTGAGCAGGAGGTGCCTTGTCATTTTTGGTAATTAAAACAAAACATTTCTTAGTATTTGGTGGTATTTAATTGGTATTTCTGTTTTTGTTGCCGTGGTTTCAAAACAGATATCAAAATACTGCTCCTTTTTTTAGTATCGTATCTAAGTTTAAAATTCTGGTAGCATGACAACCCTAGCACACATGCATGCGAGTGTAAATGTTTGTCGATGTGAGCATGTGATTTACTATTCGAGCTGAGAGGTTTTGATGTACTTGGTGGTTTTGTTTTATTTCACAGCATTAAAAAACTGGACAGAGGACGACGCCTCCGTCTCCCAAACACAGAGCTTGTTATTGTTCTTGAGAAAACAGCTGATCGTTTCTGATTTAAGAACCGCCATTTTAAATGTAACTGTGGGTCAAATTAATCTGCTGCTCCTTCCTGAGACGTATGTTCTACTCTTTACCAAAGTCATGAGAAGGAGAATTAATCTGATTTGGTTCTGGAGAAGAAGAGTTAGATTTTGAAAGAATTGTTTTTTAATCATGATGACTTTTCAGCGTAGCCCCCTGATAAATTGGGTCAACAACTTTGACAGAGAGTACATCAGAGGGGCTTAAAACGCTCAACAGAAAATTATGCAAAGTTTCAAATTTGTTGCTATACTGAAAATATGCAACAGAGCTGCAGTGATGTTGTTAAAATGAAAATACAAAACTGCTGCTGACACTTCTCCCTCTCTCTCCCTCTCTCTCTCTCTCTGTCTCTCTCTCTCTCTCTCTCTCTGTCTCTCTCTCCCTCTCCCTCTCCCTCTCCCTCTCCCTCTCTCTCTCTCTCTCTCTGTCTCTCTCTCTCTCCCTCTCTCTCTCTCTCTCTCTCTGTCTCTCTCTCTCTCCCTCTCTCTCTCTCTCTCTCTCTCTCTCTCTCTCTCCCTCTCCCTCTCCCTCTCTCTCTCTCTCTCTCTGTCTCTCTCCCTCTCCCTCTCCCCCTCTCTCTCTCTCTCTCTCTGTCTCTCTCTCTCTCCCTCTCTCTCTCCCTCTCTCTCTCTCTCTCTCTCTGTGTCTCTCTCTCTCTCCCTCTCTCCCTCTCTCTCTCTCTCTGTCTCTCTCTCTCTCTCTCTCTCTCTCCGGCTCTCTCTCCCTCTCTCTCTCCCTCTCTCTCTCTCTCTCTCTCTCTCTCTCTGTCTCTCTTCTCTCTCTCTCCCTCTTTGCAGGTCCATTTAAAGGCCCCTATGATCCTGAACGGGGTGTGTGTGATCTGGAGGGGCTGGATCGACCTTCAGAGGCTGGATGGGATGGGATTCCTGGAGTATGATGATGAGAGGGCGCAGGTAATGCAACAAGTACTGACTACACTGCAGGCTGGCTCCAGAGGGAGCTGCACAAGGTCTGATAAATCGCCTTAAGTGATGTCGCCTGAGTCAGTCGCAGTGAAAGCCTAACAAATCTGAAACTGAAAAAAAAAAGCTCTGGGGAGTTAGGTAAGAGAGAAGGGAGTGCTGCAGGCCACTTTGTTTAGCCGACTTCATCTCATTTGATGTTAGTGATATAAACCCTACGAGCATGACTGTAGGCAGGTGCAAGACTTTGACAAGGAAGCAGAGTGTGTGGAATGAAAAAGACGATCTGGCTCGTCTGCATGAAAAAACTTTTTTAGTTTTGCAAACTATCCATCCAAAGCACTGCAGCACTTAAAATGGATGCAAACTCAAATATCTACTCTGCAATGTTTACAATTTCTGCACATGGATTTCCTCTTCATAAAAGTCTAAAGTCTGTCAATGTGTGTGTGTGTGTGTGTGTGTGTGTGTGTGTGTGTGTGTGTGTGTGTGTGTGTGTGTGTGTGTGTGTGTGTGTGTGTGTGTGTGTGTTTGTGTGCAGCAAGAAGACGCGTTGGCTCAGGCCGCGTTTGAAGAGGCTCGACGCAGAACCAGAGACTTTGAAGACAGAGACCGGTCACACAGGGAGGATTTGGAGGTGAGAGGGTCCTGTTTTGGTTTTTTGTTCATTGAAATCTGATTCTGCTCTGCCACCTCTAAGTGGACAAATCAGCTCCGACTTTAAACCTGTCTTTAGCCTTGCTAAGCTAGCCTCATAGTTGTTTTACACTTGACCACAGCCATCATCCTTTGTTAGGTGTTGTCATAGATGCAACAATCTGAACTTTTTCAGCCTCTCTTAACAGATCACCGTGAGCAAGTGAAAATACACGTTTGTGGGCTGGCTCTGCAACGCTATATAGATGTAACCAACTGAAAAGTTGCAGATAGTCATTGCAGATTAACATTGTTTAGAGCTAGAAATGTCTGACTTAATAAAGAGAAAACTCAACAGATGATTTATCATTGACCATGTGTGGCACATTACAAGAATTGTCTCTAAATTCAAAGACAGTCTGGGCTCATATTTTCTGCAGGTTTTTCTTTGCTTACTTGGCATGGCTTAGGGTTGTGTGATGTGTGGTTGTGTGCTTTTATTATTATTGTAAATTCAATGAGTATTTATGCATTTTCAATTGTAGGTTTAGTGCATGATCAGTTTGAAGGTAATTCTAATCTGATTTTTGATTTGATATTATGGAAGTATTGAATGACTGATTCAGTTGTGTCAAATGTCCCTAAAAGCCTCAGAAGGGAAAGGTGTGTATTTATTTGTTGCAGAAGATCACGGAAAAGAGAAATGGCATTTGATTTTTCAAAACTACATGAAAAAAAAAATATTGTCATGAAAAATATTTCCTTAAGTTGCATTTAGTTTGATGAATTGTAACTGTGAAGAAATTAGTATGTCGTATGTATGCCAACTCAGACGCACAAATTTATTGTCCCACATGTATTTAATCGCATGAGAACAACTCACTTTCCCAGCCAGGCTTTAGGGAGATCATTGACGCCCGACCAATGAACCCCAAATTGTTTATTTTTTAGGACCCTGTGGTTTCTAAAATCTGGGACTGATGACACAGACAGACAGCCAGCAGAAAAGAACAGGGTCTGTGTCCTTCATTTCTCATCATCTATCACACTGTCATGCACTAAACCCCCCTGTGTGTGCCCGTGTGTGTGTGTGAGGCTGTTTGTGTGCATTTTGTGTGTTCTTTTGTTATTTCATTATTTCCTCTGTGTGTGTTTATGTCAAAAAGAAGCTGTTTGTGTGTGTTGTATCGGTGTATAGATGTGTGTTTGTGTGTGTTATCAGTGTATAGATGTGTGTTTGTGTGTGTTGTATCGGTGTATAGATGTGTGTTTGTGTGTGTTATCAGTGTATAGATGTGTGTTTGTGTGTTGTATCAGTGTATAGATGTGTGTTTGTGTGTGTTGTATCGGTGTATAGATGTGTGTTTGTGTGTGTTATCAGTGCATAGATGTGTGTTTGTGTGTGTTATCAGTGTATAGATGTGTGTTTGTGTGTGTTGTATCAGTGTATAGATGTGTGTTTGTGTGTGTTGTATCAGTGTATAGATGTGTGTTTGTGTGTGTTGTATCAGTGTATAGATGTGTGTTTGTGTGTGTTGTATCGGTGTATAGATGTGTGTTTGTGTGTGTTATCAGTGTATAGATGTGTGTTTGTGTGTGTTATCAGTGTATAGATGTGTGTTTGTGTGTGTTATCAGTGTATAGATGTGTGTTTGTGTGTGTTATCAGTGTATAGATGTGTGTTTGTGTGTGTTGTATCAGTGTATAGATGTGTGTTTGTGTGTGTTGTATCAGTGTATAGATGTGTGTTTGTGTGTTATCAGTGTATAGATGTGTGTTTGTGTGTGTTATCAGTGTATAGATGTGTGTTTGTGTGTGTTGTATCAGTGTATAGATGTGTGTTTGTGTGTTATCAGTGTATAGATGTGTGTTTGTGTGTGTTGTATCAGTGTATAGATGTGTGTTTGTGTGTGTTGTATCAGTGTATAGATGTGTGTTTGTGTGTGTTGTATCAGTGTATAGATGTGTGTTTGTGTGTGTTGTATCGGTGTATAGATGTGTGTTTGTGTGTGTTATCAGTGTATAGATGTGTGTTTGTGTGTGTTATCAGTGTATAGATGTGTGTTTGTGTGTGTTGTATCAGTGTATAGATGTGTGTTTGTGTGTTATCAGTGTATAGATGTGTGTTTGTGTGTGTGTTGTATCAGTGTATAGATGTGTGTTTGTGTGTGTGTTGTATCAGTGTATAGATGTGTGTTTGTGTGTTATCAGTGTATAGATGTGTGTTTGTGTGTGTTGTATCAGTGTATAGATGTGTGTTTGTGTGTGTTATCAGTGTATAGATGTGTGTTTGTGTGTGTTGTATCAGTGTATAGATGTGTGTTTGTGTGTGTGTTATCAGTGTATAGATGTGTGTTTGTGTGTGTTATCAGTGTATAGATGTGTGTTTGTGTGTTGTATCAGTGTATAGATGTGTGTTTGTGTGTGTGTTGTATCGGTGTATAGATGTGTGTTTGTGTGTTGTATCAGTGTATAGATGTGTGTTTGTGTGTGTGTTGTATCAGTGTATAGATGTGTGTTTGTGTGTTATCAGTGTATAGATGTGTGTTTGTGTGTTATCAGTGTATAGATGTGTGTTTGTGTGTGTGTTGTATCAGTGTATAGATGTGTGTTTGTGTGTTGTATCGGTGTATAGATGTGTGTTTGTGTGTGTGTTATCAGTGTATAGATGTGTGTTTGTGTGTGTTATCAGTGTATAGATGTGTGTTTGTGTGTGTTATCAGTGTATAGATGTGTGTTTGTGTGTGTTATCAGTGTATAGATGTGTGTTTGTGTGTTGTATCAGTGTATAGATGTGTGTTTGTGTGTGTTATCAGTGTATAGATGTGTGTTTGTGTGTGTTGTATCAGTGTATAGATGTGTGTTTGTGTGTGTTATCAGTGTATAGATGTGTGTTTGTGTGTTATCAGTGTATAGATGTGTGTTTGTGTGTGTTGTATCGGTGTATAGATGTGTGTTTGTGTGTTATCAGTGTATAGATGTGTGTTTGTGTGTGTTGTATCAGTGTATAGATGTGTGTTTGTGTGTGTGTTATCAGTGTATAGATGTGTGTTTGTGTGTGTTGTATCAGTGTATAGATGTGTGTTTGTGTGTGTTATCAGTGTATAGATGTGTGTTTGTGTGTGTGTTGTATCAGTGTATAGATGTGTGTTTGTGTGTGTTGTATCAGTGTATAGATGTGTGTTTGTGTGTGTTGTATCAGTGTATAGATGTGTGTTTGTGTGTGTTATCAGTGTATAGATGTGTGTTTGTGTGTGTGTTGTATCAGTGTATAGATGTGTGTTTGTGTGTGTTATCAGTGTATAGATGTGTGTTTGTGTGTGTTGTATCAGTGTATAGATGTGTGTTTGTGTGTTATCAGTGTATAGATGTGTGTTTGTGTGTGTTTTATCAGTGTATAGATGTGTGTTTGTGTGTGTTGTATCAGTGTATAGATGTGTGTTTGTGTGTGTTGTATCAGTGTATAGATGTGTGTTTGTGTGTGTGTTATCAGTGTATAGATGTGTGTTGTGTGTGTTATCAGTGTATAGATGTGTGTTTGTGTGTGTTGTATCAGTGTATAGATGTGTGTTTGTGTGTGTTATCAGTGTATAGATGTGTGTTTGTGTGTGTGTATCAGTGTATAGATGTGTGTTTGTGTGTGTTTTATCAGTGTATAGATGTGTGTTTGTGTGTGTTGTATCAGTGTATAGATGTGTGTTTGTGTGTGTTGTATCAGTGTATAGATGTGTGTTTGTGTGTTATCAGTGTATAGATGTGTGTTTGTGTGTGTTGTATCAGTGTATAGATGTGTGTTTGTGTGTGTTATCAGTGTATAGATGTGTGTTTGTGTGTGTTGTATCAGTGTATAGATGTGTGTTTGTGTGTGTGTTATCAGTGTATAGATGTGTGTTTGTGTGTGTGTTATCAGTGTATAGATGTGTGTTTGTGTGTGTTATCAGTGTATAGATGTGTGTTTGTGTGTGTGTGTATCAGTGTATAGATGTGTGTTTGTGTGTGTTGTATCAGTGTATATAGATGTGTGTTTGTGTGTGTTATCAGTGTATAGATGTGTGTTTGTGTGTTATCAGTGTATAGATGTGTGTTTGTGTGTGTTATCAGTGTATAGATGTGTGTTTGTGTGTGTTATCAGTGTATAGATGTGTGTTTGTGTGTTGTATCAGTGTATAGATGTGTGTTTGTGTGTGTTATCAGTGTATAGATGTGTGTTTGTGTGTGTGTTGTATCAGTGTATAGATGTGTGTTTGTGTGTGTTGTATCAGTGTATAGATGTGTGTTTGTGTGTTATCAGTGTATAGATGTGTGTTTGTGTGTGTTATCAGTGTATAGATGTGTGTTTGTGTGTGTTATCAGTGTATAGATGTGTGTTTGTGTGTGTTGTATCAGTGTATAGATGTGTGTTTGTGTGTGTTGTTATCAGTGTATAGATGTGTGTTTGTGTGTGTGTTATCAGTGTATAGATGTGTGTTTGTGTGTGTTGTATCAGTGTATAGATGTGTGTTTGTGTGTGTTATCAGTGTATAGATGTGTGTTTGTGTGTGTGTGTATCAGTGTATAGATGTGTGTTTGTGTGTGTTGTATCAGTGTATAGATGTGTGTTTGTGTGTGTTATCAGTGTATAGATGTGTGTTTGTGTGTGTTATCAGTGTATAGATGTGTGTTTGTGTGTGTTTTATCAGTGTATAGATGTGTGTTTGTGTGTGTTGTATCAGTGTATAGATGTGTGTTTGTGTGTGTTGTATCAGTGTATAGATGTGTGTTTGTGTGTGTGTTATCAGTGTATAGATGTGTGTTTGTGTGTGTTGTATCAGTGTATAGATGTGTGTTTGTGTGTGTTATCAGTGTATAGATGTGTGTTTGTGTGTGTTGTATCAGTGTATAGATGTGTGTTTGTGTGTGTTATCAGTGTATAGATGTGTGTTTGTGTGTGTTGTATCAGTGTATAGATGTGTGTTTGTGTGTGTTATCAGTGTATAGATGTGTGTTTGTGTGTGTGTTATCAGTGTATAGATGTGTGTTTGTGTGTGTTGTATCAGTGTATAGATGTGTGTTTGTGTGTGTGTGTATCAGTGTATAGATGTGTGTTTGTGTGTGTTATCAGTGTATAGATGTGTGTTTGTGTGTGTGTTATCAGTGTATAGATGTGTGTTTGTGTGGTTGTATCAGTGTATAGATGTGTGTTTGTGTGTTATCAGTGTATAGATGTGTGTTTGTGTGTGTTGTATCAGTGTATAGATGTGTGTTTGTGTGTGTTATCAGTGTATAGATGTGTGTTTGTGTGTGTTGTATCAGTGTATAGATGTGTGTTTGTGTGTGTGTTATCAGTGTATAGATGTGTGTTTGTGTGTGTGTTATCAGTGTATAGATGTGTGTTTGTGTGTGTTATCAGTGTATAGATGTGTGTTTGTGTGTGTGTTGTATCAGTGTATAGATGTGTGTTTGTGTGTGTTGTATCAGTGTATAGATGTGTGTTTGTGTGTGTTGTATCAGTGTATAGATGTGTGTTTGTGTGTGTATCAGTGTATAGATGTGTGTTTGTGTGTGTTGTATCAGTGTATAGATGTGTGTTTGTGTGTGTTGTATCAGTGTATAGATGTGTGTTTGTGTGTGTTGTATCAGTGTATAGATGTGTGTTGTGTGTGTTATCAGTGTATAGATGTGTGTTTGTGTGTGTTGTATCAGTGTATAGATGTGTGTTTGTGTGTGTTGTATCAGTGTATAGATGTGTGTTTGTGTGTGTTGTATCAGTGTATAGATGTGTGTTTGTGTGTTATCAGTGTATAGATGTGTGTTTGTGTGTGTTGTATCAGTGTATAGATGTGTGTTTGTGTGTGTTATCAGTGTATAGATGTGTGTTTGTGTGTGTTATCAGTGTATAGATGTGTGTTTGTGTGTGTTGTATCAGTGTATAGATGTGTGTTTGTGTGTGTTATCAGTGTATAGATGTGTGTTTGTGTGTGTTATCAGTGTATAGATGTGTGTTTGTGTGTGTGTTGTATCAGTGTATAGATGTGTGTTTGTGTGTGTTATCAGTGTATAGATGTGTGTTTGTGTGTGTGTTGTATCAGTGTATAGATGTGTGTTTGTGTGTGTTATCAGTGTATAGATGTGTGTTTGTGTGTGTTATCAGTGTATAGATGTGTGTTTGTGTGTGTTGTATCAGTGTATAGATGTGTGTTTGTGTGTGTTGTATCAGTGTATAGATGTGTGTTTGTGTGTGTTATCAGTGTATAGATGTGTGTTTGTGTGTGTATCAGTGTATAGATGTGTGTTTGTGTGTGTTGTATCAGTGTATAGATGTGTGTTTGTGTGTGTTATCAGTGTATAGATGTGTGTTTGTGTGTGTTGTATCAGTGTATAGATGTGTGTTTGTGTGTGTTGTATCAGTGTATAGATGTGTGTTTGTGTGTGTTATCAGTGTATAGATGTGTGTTTGTGTGTGTTGTATCAGTGTATAGATGTGTGTTTGTGTGTGTTATCAGTGTATAGATGTGTGTTTGTGTGTGTTGTATCAGTGTATAGATGTGTGTTTGTGTGTGTTATCAGTGTATAGATGTGTGTTTGTGTGTTATCAGTGTATAGATGTGTGTTTGTGTGTGTTGTATCAGTGTATAGATGTGTGTTTGTGTGTGTTGTATCAGTGTATAGATGTGTGTTTGTGTGTGTTATCAGTGTATAGATGTGTGTTTGTGTGTGTTGTATCAGTGTATAGATGTGTGTTTGTGTGTGTTATCAGTGTATAGATGTGTGTTTGTGTGTGTTGTATCAGTGTATAGATGTGTGTTTGTGTGTTATCAGTGTATAGATGTGTGTTTGTGTGTGTTGTATCAGTGTATAGATGTGTGTTTGTGTGTGTTGTATCAGTGTATAGATGTGTGTTTGTGTGTGTTATCAGTGTATAGATGTGTGTTTGTGTGTGTTGTATCAGTGTATAGATGTGTGTTTGTGTGTGTTGTATCAGTGTATAGATGTGTGTTTGTGTGTGTTGTATCAGTGTATAGATGTGTGTTTGTGTGTGTTATCAGTGTATAGATGTGTGTTTGTGTGTGTTGATCAGTGTATAGATGTGTGTTTGTGTGTGTTGTATCAGTGTATAGATGTGTGTTTGTGTGTGTTATCAGTGTATAGATGTGTGTTTGTGTGTGTTGTATCAGTGTATAGATGTGTGTTTGTGTGTGTTATCAGTGTATAGATGTGTGTTTGTGTGTGTTGTATCAGTGTATAGATGTGTGTTTGTGTGTGTTGTATCAGTGTATAGATGTGTGTTTGTGTGTGTGTATCAGTGTATAGATGTGTGTTTGTGTGTGTTGTATCAGTGTATAGATGTGTGTTTGTGTGTGTTGTATCAGTGTATAGATGTGTGTTTGTGTGTGTTGTATCAGTGTATAGATGTGTGTTTGTGTGTGTTGTATCAGTGTATAGATGTGTGTTTGTGTGTGTTGTATCAGTGTATAGATGTGTGTTTGTGTGTGTTGTATCAGTGTATAGATGTGTGTTTGTGTGTGTTGTATCAGTGTATAGATGTGTGTTTGTGTGTGTGTATCAGTGTATAGATGTGTGTTTGTGTGTGTTGTATCAGTGTATAGATGTGTGTTTGTGTGTGTTATCAGTGTATAGATGTGTGTTTGTGTGTGTTATCAGTGTATAGATGTGTGTTTGTGTGTGTTGTATCAGTGTATAGATGTGTGTTTGTGTGTGTTATCAGTGTATAGATGTGTGTTTGTGTGTGTTGTATCAGTGTATAGATGTGTGTTTGTGTGTGTTATCAGTGTATAGATGTGTGTTTGTGTGTGTTGTATCAGTGTATAGATGTGTGTTTGTGTGTGTTGTATCAGTGTATAGATGTGTGTTTGTGTGTGTTGTATCAGTGTATAGATGTGTGTTTGTGTGTGTTGTATCAGTGTATAGATGTGTGTTTGTGTGTGTTGTATCAGTGTATAGATGTGTGTTTGTGTGTGTTATCAGTGTATAGATGTGTGTTTGTGTGTGTTGTATCAGTGTATAGATGTGTGTTTGTGTGTGTTGTATCAGTGTATAGATGTGTGTTTGTGTGTGTTGTATCAGTGTATAGATGTGTGTTTGTGTGTGTTGTATCAGTGTATAGATGTGTGTTTGTGTGTTATCAGTGTATAGATGTGTGTTTGTGTGTGTTGTATCAGTGTATAGATGTGTGTTTGTGTGTGTTATCAGTGTATAGATGTGTGTTTGTGTGTGTGTTGTATCAGTGTATAGATGTGTGTTTGTGTGTGTTGTATCAGTGTATAGATGTGTGTTTGTGTGTGTTGTATCAGTGTATAGATGTGTGTTTGTGTGTGTTGTATCAGTGTATAGATGTGTGTTTGTGTGTTATCAGTGTATAGATGTGTGTTTGTGTGTGTTGTATCAGTGTATAGATGTGTGTTTGTGTGTGTTATCAGTGTATAGATGTGTGTTTGTGTGTGTTGTATCAGTGTATAGATGTGTGTTTGTGTGTGTTGTATCAGTGTATAGATGTGTGTTTGTGTGTGTTGTATCAGTGTATAGATGTGTGTTTGTGTGTTATCAGTGTATAGATGTGTGTTTGTGTGTGTTGTATCAGTGTATAGATGTGTGTTTGTGTGTGTTATCAGTGTATAGATGTGTGTTTGTGTGTGTTGTATCAGTGTATAGATGTGTGTTTGTGTGTGTGTTATCAGTGTATAGATGTGTGTTTGTGTGTTCATGAATTACACTTGAATGTTATGACTTTAATGCAACAGTTTGTTGGATTCTGTGTGGGATGAGAAACACGAATGTCTGTGATATTTGACAATTTCATAGCTAGTTTGCACCATGACTTTCACACATGCGCACACACCCACACACACACACGCACGCACGCACGCACGCACGCACGCACGCACGCACACACACACACACACACACACACACACACACACACACACTCACATTGCTTGCCTAGACCTACCACAGCTTGAGACCACATGGGGCTTGTATAAACTACACAGAAAGGAAAGGCAGGAACTTAGCACATAAGGAGAGCAGAGGGGGATTGAGGAACACAGACGAGGACAGACAGAAACGAAAAGAGAAAGAGAGGCTTTTATTGAAGGTCGTCTTTCATCTGACTGATCTCATGTTTCTTCCCCGAGGCTCGGCGAGAAAAATAAAACCTTGTGTCTCTTTCTGAATCAGTAGAAGTACCATCACTATCTCCTGGAAAAACCCAGACGCTCCAGATGGAGCACTTCAGAATTCAGATTCTCTCTTCAGATAATATCCTGCATCTTACATTTCATATGAATGTCATGAACCACCAGGTGTGTAGAATAAGAACACCTTCTTTCACCAGGTTATACTAAACGTTTAAAAAAAATCTGTTAAGGAATTCACAGAGAAAATACCTACAGTATAAGAGGAATATTATATGAATTTAACTTTCTTACTTCTGTGTATTAAGTATGGCACCTGGGCCTTGACACTAGTTCAGTCTACACAAAGACTGAAAACAGGATGGAAACAGCTAGCCGGGCTCTCTTTCAAAGTAAAAGGAGATATTTGCTCTTAAGCTGACCATGTTGTCTTTATCAAAAACATTTCTTATCATTCGGTCTCTCCATAACCTTCTTTATAAAAGAACACAATCGTAACAAGAAAGAAACCCACAGACTGTAGAAACATGGACGTAGTCTCGGCGTTATGAAGCCAGATGATGGCGATCGCCATCTTGAAAATGCTATCTAGAAACAGGCAAAGAGGTAGAGCTGAGGTGGGCCTTAAGCCTTCAGGCAAACATTTGATTGAGTTAATGTAAAAAAAAACAAAAAAAACTTTTAACTTTATAATACAAAAAATAATAATTTCATGAAGACCATGAGACAGGCTTTACAAATACATCTGTAAAAGTATGTCCATACGTACCAAATTGTCTGGGTGGGATCCTGCAGATCCACTGTGAGATTTCTCTGTGGGTGTGACTGACGAGTATTTCTCAATAGCTGCACAAATGAAGCCTCCACATTTCTGTGGTCTGCACTCCACCTCTCATTGAGTCTGTTTTACTCACCCGCTGTTGGTTTCGTTATCTCTTTATACTCCACTGCATTTAATTTAAAAACACATCAGAACTTCTACTGTCGTTGAATCAAATTCAGTTATTCCAACTATATTTACAGACTTTTTTTGTTCTTTTGATGTGAATCCAGAACTGATCATCAGACAGAGGTGGGCGAGATAGGACAAGAGAGAGAGAGAGATTAGAAATGTCTAGTACACAATGATTATGAAAAAGGCAATGTCCTTGGCTCATAATACAAATGTACAATGCGTTAAATTCACCATTCAAATATGCAACAGTTTTTTTTGTTTTTTTTTTTAGATTTATGTTTGGGGCTTTTTGTGCCTTTAATGTAGAGATAGGACAGTGGATAGAGTCAGAAATTAGGGAGAGAGAGAGTGGGGAATGACATGCGGGAAAGGAGTCACAGGCCAGATTTGAACCCGGGCTGCCCGCTCTGAGGACTATAGCATCCAGACATGGGGTGCGCGCACTAACCACTGCGCCAACATTAAAGCCATTATTATCAAACTCAAACCACAATTACAGATGATTTTAAACATTATCCGTTGCCATGGTGATCTCTATATCACTCAACCCATTGCTTTTACTTAATGAGGAGGCGTTTGTACTTTATCAGAAAAACTGAAACACTGAATATAAAACATTTAACATCTTTAGAGATATTCAAGGTCACAAAGCACCTGTCAGGATGATGGATGGAGGAGCAATATATCCACAAGAGGTGTTCCTTTAAACTCTACACACACACACACACACACACACACACACACACACACACACACGAGTCTCTGAGTGCTCAGCAGAAAGAGATTTGGTGTTGAATGATGAGCTGGCACTGAAAGCATTAATATATCATTAGTATTGATCGCAATAAGACCCCCTGCTTTGACTTTGACACACACACACACACACACACACACACACACACACACACACACGCACACACACACACACACACACACGCACACACATTCAGAGACTAATTCAGATACTCTACATCACATATAAGCACAAACTCGCAGATACAGCAAATAAGTTTACCCCAACCCCCAACCAACACACACACGCACACACACACACACACACACACACTCACACACAAACACTCTTCTCCAGTATTGAGTTGTGGTTAAGCGGCATATAGTGGCCCAGCTTCCATCTGTGTGTGGATCAATACAGAAAGCTCCTCTGCCTGTAGGATTAGACCACTCCCTTCTAACAACACAAACAACAGTCGTGATCGAGGGGCGACAGAGCTGAGTGAAAAAGAGGATATTTTGGTCATATTAAGAGTGCTACCGATGCAATTCATATTCTCATTTCTCTTTGTTGTGGATTTAATTTTGTCCAAATCTATTTCTGAGTATATTTTAGATCACTCGAACCTCAAAACAGCACAAAACCAAGAGTAAACCAATAAGTGAATATTTGCTCAATAATGAAAGATTAAAATAATTCTTATAAATATATCCACACATGGCAGCTATAGGGGGTTAACGAATGTTTATACCAAGAGTAGCTCATTTTTGTGCCAATAGGGGGCAGCAGAATCAAGATGCAAACATGCTTATAATGACTTAATGAGTGGTGCAAAAAATCCTGATTTACACGTCCAGTAGTTGCTAAGCATCTTTAGCATTAAATAAGAATTAAGACTTGGTCACTTGGTGAAACTATAGGTTGAATATACAGTCCTTTGGAGCTCTCGGTTATGTCTACACCAAGTGCTGAGGGAAATATCTTGCTTTTTAGCTGCTAAATAAGTTAGTGTCTTATATTTTCCGTTTTTTTTTTTAGAACTGTGCATTGAGCGATGGTATACAGTGGGTCTGTAAATGCTGTTTCCCAAAAAAAAATAGTTCCTCTCTCTACAGATATAGAGCATCCTCAAGAAATAGCTTATCATCTAAAATGTCTGGGGAAATTAGTAACACAGATGTTGACTTTTAACCAGTGACAGAATGTCTCTGATAATATCACTATTCATGCAGCAGTAAGACCAATCAATCAGCAACATTTTTTAATGAACTGCAGATTTTGGTAATAATTTGCAACTTCAGGGGTGCCGGTGGTTTAGTGGTTAGTTTGCTGCCCCATGTACAGAGGCTATAGTCTTTTAAGCGTACAGCCGGGGCTAATAAAAAAGAACGTGTCATCCTCGATATCCAACGCTCCCGTCTCTCAAATAAAGGCATAAATATATAGATATAATAATGTGTAATTTCAAAGCATTCCTTCTCAAATCAGCGTTATTATGTGATCACCTGGCGTCGGTCATGGATGTGATGCAGGTCTGACAGACAGAAGCAAAGATCGATCAGTTTAGGGTTCAGTTTATCATGACTCCAGCTGGGTATCGTTGACAGCAGCCATTTTGATAAAGCAGCAGAAAGATTTGCAGCGGGGACAGACAGAAACTGGAGTCAGTCTGGCTATGTGCAGTCAAAAAGGTAGTATGACATATACTGTACATGTGACTATGTGTGTGTGTTACGTTGCTATTATGGTGAGTCATTGAGATGACACAAACTACATTCCAGTTGAACTAAGCAACCCCCTTTACTCTCTCTGTCTGCATTTCTGTTTAGTCTGCTCTCTGCCTCACCTCTCGGCACACTTTGTAACCCCAACCCCACCCCCCCAATTTCCCTCGGCTATCACTTAAGTGTAAATATATAACCATAAGTATTTTTAAAGCGGGAGCAGGTCATGCTGAGGGCTTCCAAACATACACACTAACACTACACCCAGTCATGTCATATATTTGAAAATCTTGTCATGCTGATGGCTTCTGATGACGACCTGATGATCCACTTGGTCTGTGTGTGTGTGTGTGTGTGTGTGTGTGTGTGTGTGTGTGTGTGTGTGTGTGTGTGTGTGTGTGTGTGTGTGTGTGTGTGTGTGTGTGTGTGTGCGTGCGTGTGCGTGTGTGTTCAAGCTAATCTGTGTCAGAACAGTTTGTCAGTCTGACTGTCTGTCTCCCTGTCTACCTTGACGAAAATATCAACATCAGTGAAGTATATAAACAGCAGCTCTGAGCATGTTGTGATGTAATGTTGTGACTCCCTCTGGTGGCGGTTTATGGGACTGCATGTTAATTTATTTGTCCTTTATCAGTACCAAGTTGTAAAATAGACCTTTTTTGACACATTTGGTTAATAAATTGTAAATTGTAAAAATTAAAGTGTTTCTAATATGCATCCTCCCCTGTTAATATTTAAATACCTTATACTTAATGTATTCTCTCTTTTTCTCCCATCCCTTTCCGACTCTCTTTACATTTTCCTTCCTCCTGTCTCCCTCACCTCTTTCATCCTTCTATCCCTCTCTCTCCCCAGTCCAGACGACAGCAGGACCCCAACCCTGGCTCAAACATGGCCAACGCTGACATGGAACACAAGATGCGCTGAGGAGGAAGAGGGGGAAGAAGAAGTAGTGCAGGGAGGTAAAGGAGAAAACCGGGGCTGGCTGTTCATTCACTTTCAACACAATCAATCCACCAAAGTAAAAAAAAAAAAACAATGCTGTATTTTTTCCTAAAAGGTTTGACATGATCTTTTTCATACATCAAACATTTTTTTATATTTAAATGTGCCGAACGATACTACGTAGGACTTGATTGAATTGAAAGTGAAACAAGCCTGGAAAATAAGGATTTTAAGGAAAGCAGAAAAAACAGACCTGGACAAAAAGTACGTAGCTGAATTTATTTAGATACAGAAGAAGAAACACGAGCTGCAGTTTAAACCAGAAATGATAAATGTGACAGATCCAGAGTTGACTTTATTTCTTGAGTGGAAAAAAGTGCTCTAAATATTTAAAGTAGAGGTCAAATCAAGCAGAAAGGTTGATGTGTTTTTGTCCAGGTCTTCAAAGATTTGATGGATGGATGTAGATTCAAGTACCAAAAGTATATTTTCTATTAATGAATAGAGGAAGAGGGGTTGTAAGGGCTTGAGGCAGGGAGGAGGAGGAAAGTGGGGGGGGGGGTTATATGGTCTGGAGCATGAATCAAAAGTGAGGGGTTGACCGTTGGTGAGAAAAAAGGAAAAGATTCTGCATTGTTCAGGGTTGTGCAACACTTCACATTTGTAAGCATGCCTAGCTCACTTCCTGAAACCTGCTGTTTTCTTAGACCAAAGTTCATTATGCTGGAAGGGGGAGGGGGGGTTAACTGTTGCATTTAAAACATGGGCAGGTGGGAGGGCAATCAGAAGGAATAGTGCCAGGTTTTTGCTGTATTGTGATATTTGTGATCTCTTTGAAACATGACTATGATGACATGCCCTGACCATAGGCCGCACACAGGTTATGTAGCAACAACCTCAAGGCGGGACAAAGAAAACTGTTACAAACTCTGCCATCTTTGGATTTGAGGGTGCGATGTGGGTCAATCCAAAACGTCCTTTTGTCTTTTGAGGGGTTATGCACTATGTGATACAATCAGTCCTGATCCCCACATGGATTCTTCCTCTGCATGAAACCAAACACAGGTCGACCTATGTACTTTATTGTTTTCTATGCAGCCTATTTATCAAGAGAGCACTCTCTGTCAGCGCTTTGATGAGGAATAACTGGGTGATCAGAGGCTTTGTGATGGAGAGGCAACATATACTGAAAAACTGTATAAAGAATGTACTATTTGGCTCCGCCTCCTCCTGTTGTAAAAAAAGAGATGGAGACAAAAATACCTGACATCTGCGCTTGTAAGGTCACATGGAGCTCGAGTTAACTTCCACAAACCAGAACATATTTAATTTACTGATAAGATGGCAAAAATCCCTCAGTTCAGTCCACATTAGAACAGATACTTGTGTCCATTTGAAGCAAACATTCACAGTTATGGAAAGTTTAATAGGAGGAATAGTGTCGCAGGTGCCTCATCTGTCAGCAGAGCTAGCATTAAATAAAAAGGAAGCCTCTTGTAAACATCTTTAACACAAATGATAATAACTGACTATGAAGACAGAATCCTGAGAAAAATTTAATTGAAACACATTTTAATTTGATAATTTGATCAATTTGGAGGAGGCGGAGTTTATGACCTATGCTGCAGCCAGTCAGCAGGGGGAGCTCTAATTATTTTGGCTTCACTTGAGTCAAGGTGTTCCGTTGTCCATTCTTTATACAGACGATGTGGTGGACACAAACAGTAACAGGCCTGATCAAATAAAAAGTCATCTTTTTTAAAACCAGGATATTTTTTTAATCAGACGACTCATGATCAGCTCACATTTCACTTTGGTGTTACCACCAAACATAATTGAACCAAGTGGTCACCCTTTGTTTTTAGAAGCTGTGCACACCACTGAAAATAGTTCAGGTTGGATGCTTTACCAGAGCTCCTAAGTCATCTCAAACTGAATGAAAAAAACATCCATCTACACATTTGCCGTTTAAAAAAAATGTTGTAATCAGAAAAAATTGCATCTTTTTAAGGTTGGCCATTCATGGATTTGACTGGACAGCAATGATAGAAAACACACAAGCAGTCAATACACAAGAACCTGAAACTCTACAAAGTACACACAACAGACATCAGCAGCCTCTTATCTCCTCCATCACTTCTGCTGTGCAACCATTGCATTTCAATCTCCATTAATAATTCACCAGCTTAGATAAGAGACTGTACTGTCCATGGTACCAATTCAATTTAGAATCCATCACAGGGTCCATCACTCAGATATTCCTCATCATTAGAGGACGCTGAAAGCAGTCTGAAATCTATTTCCTGTTACAGCACTCGTGAAATCAGATGTGATGTTTAGTTTTCTTATTGTTTTGTTTGTGTGAAAGTCAGGATGTTTACTTTTTATATTCCTACTTATCTTCTGTTTATGTATCTATGTGTTCATCTGTCAGCTTTGTTATGAACTAGTATTAGCAGTGTAGGCTATTTTCTGTTTAGATGTTACAGACATGTCTCCAGAGATTTGGGACTTTTGTTATGTTTTTCATTGATTCATGTGTTCCTTTTATTAATGTTATTCTTATTTGTTTTTAAAGGAAATCCACTTCCTGGGTTAAAGCATTGAATGTGGATTGACTTAAGTCCTGTTATTACGCAATATAAATGTTTTTATATTGTGCAACAAGAAGCTCATTTCATTTTCCGGTGTGTTTTAAGTTTAATGCACTCAACGGTTTTATTATTATTATTGTTATATTAACGACAAATACCTTTTTGTTTGTTCATGATTTTACTTTTCTCAGTCCAACGATTAAAAAGTGTAATGAGCTTAACGTGAGCGAAGAGGACCGGTGATGTTTTGATGCATTGATAGTCTTTGGAGTGAAAAATGTTGCTTAAAAAACGTGAAATTGAAATAAAAAGTGAAACTCAAAATGCTTGATCACAAGAGCCTGGTGTGACAGATGACAGAAGTTGTATCAAATCAAAGACCTCACGGTGAGGGATGAAATCAGAAGAACTGTTTAAGCTTCAATGATCAAACTTTTTTTTTTCTAAAGTTTCCTTGAAGTTCCTGTGAGGAACTTTCTGTTGGTGTTGATTTTGGCGCCCCCTGTGGACAAAGCTGAACATTAATAGAAAATGTAATTTTCTTATTGAGAGACTTATTAATCACCCGCAGAGATTTTGGAGATTAGGGACACAAAGCTTATTCAGATCCTGAATTTCAAAACTTCCTGTCTGAGAGAAACTTCAAATTGTTGATCATTGGTGGATTTTTATTTTTTGACATTTCATATCCTCATTCTCCCAGAAGAAGAGAACACCGCAGGGAAGTAGGACTTGACACTGTGAGTGAGGTGCGCAGACGAACAGAAGAAAGCATTAATTCATGTGGAAGACAAACTTGAGTTGTGGCCCAGGATGAGACAGATGTCAAGTTGATGAATGATGGCCTAAATTTATAGGTGTAGTGGTTGTTTAAGTTGCTTGGAAACTGACACAACACGGGGTCTGAACCAGTTCAATTAAAGAAGAGATGCAGGCTGAAAGGGACAGTAAGACTTTTTAGGATTAAGCATTTGGGGCCAGGCTTAGAAATGTGATCCATTAATCAATTGGTGATGTCTGTTCTACAAATATAACGTTCACAATCAAGTTTTCCCTCATTAACAAGTATCATACCATGCAGAGTAAAACCCTGAAAATCAATCTTTTTCTACATCAATAGTGTTCAAATACGGGGATAGTGAGCACTGTAAAGACAAACTTATTTCTAATTTAGTTTAAAGTAAGGATTGATCACCTTGATATTATCCTGTCACCATGTTTGTTCATCATCATCATCTTAGTTCATACTCCATCCCTCCGTTTTCTTAATGCAGGCATTAAGGTAAAACAATAAACCATCAACATTGTCTTTCTTTTTTTGTTACCTTAACTGTTTATCTGCTTTTTTTGTTTAAGTTATTTATACGTCGGTGTTGTTTTAAGATCCAAAGATTAAACTCTGATATAGTAGCACTCCCCAGGTTTCTCCTTCCGCTGTGTTTGGTCATTCTTCACCCCCTGTTTTAGGTCTTAGCTTTTCTTCTTGGAGTGATCTGAAATGTTAGATCTTCAGTTTAAAATGTTGGATGTTTTTTTTTCATAATAAACATTTATGAATTCTTGTATTTGTTTCTGTCTTTTTACACTGAAACTAATGCTCCACCTAAACAAGTTTTTACACAGATACAGCCACACAAGCATAACATAACACAGGAGAATATATCATCCTGTCAAGTGTGTCCAATCATTTACAATGCACTTAAAAAAAAGTGTAAATACAACCAAAATGATCACCTGAAGAAGACCTCTGGTCGAAATGTTGTGATCAGTTAAAACTTTTAGTGGCATTTAAACAAGTGTTCTTCTTAAATACAACAACTGGCCTATTTGTGCAAAGCAGTGTTTGACCTGTTAAACAATGGAAAGCAAAGATGAACAGTCCCCACAGTAAAACTCATTCAAGTTTTGTTCTGTAGGAAACATTCTAGACAAATTACTTGTATGTGTGAACACATTTGCTGTTTCTGATTCTGAAAACATGCTGCTGTTTATGCATTTAATTGTAATTTTCAGGCACAACAAACATTTCCCTTTTCGCCAAATTGGATTTGGGCAGCCTTAGGTTACGTTTGAGACGGAAAGCTAAAACCTGATTTAAACTAACCGAGTAGGTAGCCTATCACAAGCCAGCAAAGGACAGAAGCACGGTGTGAATGGATCCATGGCAGAGTACGCTTCAGGATGTAAGGTAGAACAGGGACACCATAGTGGAAATACTGCTAAGAGTTAAGAAGCCAAAGTAATAGCCCACTCAAGGAATCTTTGATGTGGTTTTCTAATCTTTAAGACAGTGTAGTGTTTCAAAGTAAACATTTCTGTATTTCACACAAAGAACAGATTTACATTGAGAAATGACTATAATGTATAGGCTATAAAAACCTGCCTAATAATAATACATTTTTAAAAAGACAAACAGAGAGAATTTGTTTGCTTTCATGCTGCTGTTTTGGCTCCCCCCACTTTTTTACATATATTGTTTGTTCCCATGAAATGAAAATTACAAATGATCAGATTTACTCCAGCGTACCTGTGTTAAATGTTCAGCCTTCATGTGCCAAATACTTTTTCAATGAATCATTATTTGAGTATATTTACCACAAAATAACCGTATTTTCTCTTCCTGTAAAACTTTTGAAATGTCTGATGGCTCATCCTAAAGTCAAGGGTGTTTACTTATTTTTGACTAATTAAAAAGCTTTGTATGATTTCAACAATCCAATCACATTCATCCCAACGTTATGTCCCGCCTTCTATCTTGTGATTGGTTCAGTTGGAAATATGACATGACATGGCAGTTGGATACTCTTGAAGTTCTGTTACTTGGGGACTTCAAAGGTCCTGTGAGGAGCTATTCTTTTTCCTGCCTCTCATCCTGCTTTCCAATGTGTCACTGAGCATGAATCTTTGTCGTTGATAATGATTTTCATTTGAAGGCTGTTTTCAGAAGCAAGCTGACACCTACGCTCTTGCAGCAGTTTCAGACATTAAAAATAGCTGTATAGACATGGTCAATGTTTATGCCGATGGTCTTGTTTGCTTTATTAGGTTATAAATAGGCATCAATATTAATTAGAGTCTGCTTCATAACCAGCTATAAACTCCTCACAGGAGCTTTTAAAATTCCTATATGCTAAACAAAATACAAAAGGTTGAAATCACACATTTGTATAAGTTAAATGAGCACTGTGAAATAAAAAACAAGTGGAGAAAAAAATTGTTACAAAAAACAAATTGACTTAAAAGGTCTACAGCAGGCAAAGTTGCATCAAATAGAATAGAAGAAAATTATTCTGTTGGCATTAACTTCACAATCCTTATAATCACAGCAAATCATTGACTAACCATACCCTTTAGCATACTGTAAAAGATAGCAACATGTAAAGAAACATTAGAAATACATAAATTGATACCAGAAACCAATTAGATAGGACTTGGAATGTGTTTAATGTAAAAAAAATAATAATAAACGTAATAATAAAAATAAATAATCGTCTGTAGTATAGCCTATTATTAGCCTACATAGCTTATCTAGGCTATACTTCACTTTTCCTATTTTAATATGGTTGGAACTGTACTCAGTCATGGAAATATTCAAGCTGATTTAGATATTTGACTTTAGAAATCCCGCTTCACAGTCGTATGTGTCAGCTGACCGTGACGTCAACACGTCCGTCGAGCACGTTTGCTGAACACAGGAAGTTGAATTATCAGCTGATCCTGCTGGCTGTTGTTGATGCCTGAAGTTGCTGTTGTTTGGACACTGTGTTGCTCTTATCTGCTCCTGACATTGAAGAGACATTAAACCCCAAGAGAGGGACACTGTGGGCATTCACCGTTTGAATATCTAAAGAGAACCAAGGGAAGCGTCGTGTCTTTAAGACTTATAAAGACTATATTCTGTCGACAGGAGGGCAGCTAGCCTCTTCAGCTTGAACGGTGAAGAGAAGAAAAACAGCCGACGGCTTGGCGTGTTTTCTTTGTTTATGTCGTGCCAGTCTCAACCGCGGAATCAGTTTTATTTGCCTCGAATTTAGTTTTTTGTTTTCCTGCACATACATTATTTATATTTATACTCAATTACCATAACACGGAGAGCAGCTAGCTCGTATGCTAACGTTAGCACAGTGTTGTTGTCAAGCTTTCGTAACCGCCCGACAGTGACTGAAAACAGGGACTGAAAACAGGGACTGACAGAGGAAGAAGTCGGGCTGGAGGAATTAATGTCGTGCATCTGTGTTTTTTTTTTTATTATTCCCACAATCTGTCACTTGTTAGTTGCTTTGTTGAACTGTTATAGCTGAATAACTGTTAAGTTGTTTTTCTCTAAAAGCGTTTGAGACGTTTTAGTCTGTTAGTCATAGTCATCTCTTTGTTCAGTCCTGAATTTGAATCAAGTGAGTTCATGTGTTTTGTCTTTTTAAAAGGTACATTTTTACGTACACAAGCAAGTAGTGTGTAAAGTGACAGCTGGCCTTGTACGTTTCAGGCTGACAGGTTGCGTCATTTGTTTGTGTGCAGGCTGTGAGTCTATGCAGTGTATCTGCTCACCTCTTATTTGAAACCTCCGTATCTCTGTTAGCTTTAGGTACTCAGCCTCAGGTGCTGTTGTGGATGTCATTTTAAATATTTAACACATTTTGTCATTCTCCTCTCATGCGACATGTAATGAAGTGACCATATTTCACTGTACTTTATAGATTGAGTAGCTGTTTCATGCTCACACTCTTGAATTTAGTAGCTCTGTGAAAAAAGAAAAAAAAATGAATTGAAGTTGCTACCTGAGGCTATTTTGAGACGGTGGGTGAAATCCGGAAGAGACAGGCTAAAAGAAAGGGTCCCTCAGAGGGTTCCCATTGTGTCTTAAGGTGAGCTGAGCTGCCCCCCAATACTTGCCAATGCTGGATCTGGAGGTGGTGCCTGAGAGATCACTAGGAAATGAGCAATGGGAATTCGCCTTAGGTGAGTTTTGACGAAACCTTTACAAGCATTAAAAAACATGACACACACTAAAGGGGAGGGGGAAGAGAAAATAAAAGCTGCTTATAAATTCCTGAGGTCATATTCAAACAAACACAATTATTGACTTGTGATGGCTCTGTGGGAAGTTAAGTTGTGTTTGTTCATTTTTGTGAGTGTTTTTGTGTCTGTGTTTTCAGGGATGCCATTGGCCCAGGCCATCTCTATTCTTCAGAAACACTGCCGCATCATCAAAAATGTCCAGGTGCTATACAGTGAACAGGTTAGATGACCAACGGTCCCTCTTTATTATATCCTCTCTCATAAACAAAATTGTTAATCAGCTTGTTCAAGAATCTCCTTTTTAGGCAGCATTACATGTTTGCAATTTTAAGACGCCTCCTTGTTTGGCAGTAGTTAAGCCAGTCCTAATAACCCACCCCCACCCTTTATTTAGTTTGATGCCATTTGGTAATTCAGTTCAGTGCATAAGCTTATTACAGATTTGATATTGCCGTGTATGTAGGCTGTTTGACAAAAGATTTCTCCCCGTTTAGTTTAGTTTACCCTTACAAAATGTGTCCAGCAGAGAGCACTGAAGGCTTTATTTATTTATTTATTTTTAAAGATAATGAGCCTCTCTCATCTCTAATTCTCAAAACTCTCTAAAAAGAGTAGAATATGATTTTTTTTCATATTAGGCGTTTATGTAAACAAAGGTTATTTTTGAGACTGTATAATTCAGCCACTAAAAGGCAATATCCGTCCAGCTATTTTAAAACTCTTCCCACAGGTTCGATACTAAAAATACAACCAGTCAGAGAGCTTGTTTTTAAAAGACTTTGAATATTGGATTCAAAATTGTATTTATGAGTGACATCAAGTGTCACATATATAACAGTCCATGGGATGTTTTAGTTTGGGCATGTGCCTTGTTTTTCTCTGAACTAAAAATAAAGGTTTGTTTGCTTTGTATCTGCTCATGAGGTCACACCACCCTCTACCTGCAAGCTTTTGTTTGTCTCCCCTCCAGACGCCACTCAGCCATGACCTCATACTGAATTTGACTCAGGATGGGATTAAACTGCTGTTTGATGCCACAAATCAGAGACTCAAGGTAAGAGTTATATGTGTGTTTTTATGTGTGTGTGGCAAAGATATTAAACTATTCTGCCTTGGTAATGAGTGAACATTTAACTAACCATGTGTATCCATTATCTGTCTGAGTAACAGGTGATTGAAGTCTACGACCTGAGCAAAGTGAAGTTGAAATACTGGTGAGTAGAAATGTCTACCAACTGACGTGGACAGAAGGAGAACTATATCAGACATTCAGCTGTCATAGTAATGTGCCTTTATCTACCACAAATCTATTTAATGGTCAGTGTGTGCGATTTACATTTTATGTTACCTCAGAGACTGTCTTCAGCTACGAGCCACAGAGTGGCAGCTGCTTATTGGAAGACGTCACAGTAATGGAGTCTGCCTGTTTTAAAGTGTTTCTTTAAAGTATTGATATGTGATTTTTCACACTTAAACATAATATAAATCAAGTATCTCCTCTGAAAATAACTCTGTGAGTCATGACTGTCTACAATGAGTGTAACACCCGAGTCCCACTGTCTGTGATGTTTTCAGAGTTTTCAGAGTCCTATCTTCAGTTTGTTTACATCGCCCGGACGGCCGGCTGACTCCTCCCCTCGTGTATAAAAGTTGTTTAATTGAGGGACTAGAGAAAAGAAGAATAACATACTGTACTCACTGCTTAACTGTGTTTCTAGATCACGCTCATTTCAGGTAAATTTACATGCAGTGTGAAGATACGAGCATAATAAAGATCGCTAGCATTAGCATGCTAACACAACAATGCAGCGTGAGTTGTTTTGGTTTCATGCTGGTGCTCAAGGGCGACATCTGCTGGATCAAATAATCACATATAAAGCCTTTAAAGTGTTTCTTTAACTCTGTGGGTGTGATTGACTCAGCGAAATCCATATCGTCTGGAAATAGTTCCTCATCTAGCACAGCATTCCTTATGAATGTTAATCAATGTTACACCGGCTCTTTGTGTGTTCCTGTGTTTCAGTGGAGTCCATTTCAACTCTCAGGCCATTGCACCAACAATAGAGCAGATAGACCAGTCATTCGGAGCGACTCACCCTGGAGGTACTTAACAACTATATGTATATAAATATACCTACATTTAATCTTACCAACCTCCTACATCATGAACCTTTTCCTCTTCTCCGTCTAGTTTACAATGCCGCAGAGCAGCTGTTCCATCTCAACTTTCGAGGCCTGTCCTTCTCCTTCCAGCTGGACTCATGGAACGAAGCTCCAAAGTACGAGGTGAGAATGTTTCCTCCGACTTGGCTCGTCAAGCTGTTTAAAGAAAGGCTGAGTGGTTGTTTCTTCACATCCTAAGGGAATCAGGGCAGCCTTGTGATTTAAGTGATTACCCTTCATACTGACAGTCTGAGGACAAGCCCTGAAAGCATGTTCCTGAATCCTGCTGAGCTAGGTGTTGTGGCATCCTAATGTGAAGTTATAAATGACTGAATGAAGAAACCAAATGCATGCTGGGAATGAGATTGTGTTGCTGTTTGTTTAGTCTCCGAATTGGAAACCAGCGAGCATTAAGTATAAATTCTGTTGTTTTACTCTTTAGATGTCAAAGACTCATTGCAGTGTTATGTAAGCGTTGAAAATCAGACTGCAGCAGGGACTTTAGGGACCTGGGTTAGAGCAGGCAGCATGAGTTCTTGATTAAATTCTCCAAAACAAAGCAGACTTCAGCAGAGTGCACTGCAGACTTTTAGGCAATAAAACACACAATCAACAATCTGTATGTTTCTACTTTATCACTATATATATTAATACAGTCATGCTCATAAGTTTACATACCCTGGCAGAATTTGTGATTTTTTTGGCCATTTTTCATAGAATATGAATGATAATACAAAAACTTTTCTTTCACTCATGGTTAGTGGTTGGGTGAAGCCATTTATTATCAAACAATTGCGTTTGCTCTTTTTAAATCATAATGACAACAGAAACTACCCAAATGACACTCGTGGAGTGATGAAAAGTTTTTGTATTATCATTCATATTCTCTGAAAAATGACCAAAAAATCTCAAATTCTGCCAGGGTATGTAAACTTATGAGCACAGCTGTACATGTAGTGCTGGAGTTTTGCCTTTGTGGCTTTGTTTTACTGTCCGTTGTAGTTGTGGCTGTCTTGGAAGATGCATGTAATGAATCTGCTGCTCTGCTTCCTTCGGCTGCTTGCTACTGAGTGCACCTATCATATGGTGATGTTTCTACTGCTCATACTGCTGGTTTCTTATCTCATTGATTAGGGGTTGGCAGCTCTTTCTGATTAAGCTTTTTGCCTGCTTCAACATATTTGACATTTCATTGTACTATATAGATTCTGCTTCAAACCTTTATTTCCCCCCTGAGCTGCATGCTGAGTCCCAGAAATGGTTTTGTGTGAGTTGTTGAACAAAGCGTGTTCTTGCTGGTTATCTGTAGATGTTTGCGTCTACAGACAGTCAAGTTTCAGCTTCTAATTTGAGTTATGTTTGTTTTTTTGTTTCCTATACTCCGCTACATCTGAGGCTCTTTGTAAGCATGGGTCTTTTTGTCTGGGAATGAACGATATCTATAAGTGAACAGATGGAAACACTGACAGCTGCAACTTTTACTTGTGTTTATAATTAGAATGACTCATCTGCAGCCACTTTGCATATCTGTCGATGGTGCTGATGAGTACTCTGTAAATACACAAAAACAAACAGAAAAAAGTCAACTCTGCTGACTCACAGGGATTCTTGTTTGGGTACTGGAACTCTGTCAGGTAATTTTTTTTCTACCTAACAGAGGTCCAAGGTGGATTACAATGTGACGCTTCACCGATAAATAGAATTATGGTGTTTGAGTTTTCCCCTCTGGAGCCGAGGTATTTAGGTCAGTCATTGTGCTATGATGTTAGCTCTCCAGTGCTTCAGCATAGATGACCACATCTTTCTGTGCTTGAGGATCAATGGCTTGTGCAGCATCCTTTTTAACATATACACATTAACATACATCTGTTAATATGCACACACAAACACAGTTCATAACAGGCTTGTACTACTCCCAGTTGTTTTGCCTTGGCAGCCTAACTTTGCCATGGGTTTGGCCTCCCTGCAGATTCCACATGGGGCAATGGTCAAGAGGATGCACATCTACACGGGCAACAACCTGCAAGAAACAAGGTAACACACACTGACACACACTTGCCGATACAACTCTATCATATCTGGGTGCAAAATTGTTTTTTTTCTTAATCATTATTTTAATTGTTTTAAATCTTTGGAGGAGTTTGATCTCCATCTTAATCTGCATCAAACACTGTGAAACTGTATTAAAAATACTGCACAAACTGACCAGGAATCGTATAAAATAAGACAGTTTAGAATAAGTTTAACAAAACCTCAAAAACAAGGCAGACACACACACAAATACACACTCTTCTCTCTCTCTCTCTCCTCAGAGCTCCAGTGATGCCGTGGGCGTGTTTTCTTGGTAACATATATGCAGATGGCGTGGATGTCCTGAGAGACCAGGCAGGGCCTCTTGGGCTTAAACTCCGCCTTCTCACTGCAGGTGACATATGCCTCTTTGTTGTGTTTGTCCTGAGGACAGGGAGCTAAGATCTATGAGCCAAACATGTTTCAAAAGTGTTTCCCCTCACATATCCTCAAAATTACAATCTGATGCATTGGATTCATTTTTCAACATTTCCACCATCAGTTTCCATTCTTTCTTTTTCTTATACTTTTGGTTGATTTATATTAAGATATAAATCATACTGATTGTAGTAGTAGTAATGTATTCTTGTATTAATATGTCATCTGTTGCTATAAATCCACTCCCACTGAGACAGTCGTTGTCACTGGTATATATGTTATATTTTCTCTCTTCTTTGTGGGGTTGATTATCATTTGTGTTAAATTATTATCTTTCCTGTTCTGTTTGAATGTGCGTGTGTGTGCGTGTGTGCGTGCGTGTCTGTCTGCAGGCTGCGGACCAGGTGTGATGACTGATGCTAAAGTGAGGACCATAGAAAGAAACATCTACTTTGGAGACTCTTGTCAGGATGTTCTGGGTGCTCTGGGCTCGCCACATAAAGTCTTTTACAAGTCCGAGGACAAGGTAGGAACGCTTTAACTTCAAGTCTAGAGAGGAGACGCTGCTCTTGTTCTTAAAACTACTTTTGTCTTTCCACAAACACTAATCGTCCCATCCTAATCTTGATCCTGTCCTTAACGCAAGAGTACAATTTCCCCCTGAGATCAGAAAGATTTTTTTTTTTATATAAATCAAACAAATAACTCTTAAAAGTACCGGGCTATTACTGTTTGCACAGTACGATATTTAACCCTAATAGTCCATTTCATCAAACCCTTTTCCAGTGAAAAGGCAAGAAAAACTCTGATAAATTCCACTCACACAAGCCATACAGCACAAAAACACAGACAGAAAAAAGTTTAAAAAACAAATTAAAAAAACTGGCTGGCTGGGGTGGCAGTAGCCTAGTGGTTTGTGACCATGCACCATGTACAGAAGCTGTGGTCCTCAAAGCGGGCGGCCCGGGTTTAATTCCAACCTGTGGCTCCTTTCCCACGTCATTCCACCCTCTCCCTCCCTAATTTCGGACTATACCCACTGTCCTATCTCTACAATAAAGGAATAAAAAGCCCAAAAAAGTATCTTTATCTAAGTCAGATAAAAGCTTAAAGCAAACACGAGCAGGCTGAAAGGAAAGCGAGTATTGTACTTGAGCTCATAGAGTGGCCAAAAACATTTGTTAAACTAGACAAACATGCACTTCAACATCTACTGAAGATGGAAATGGTTAATTGTTTCTTTGAAAATAAAGATGTTTATTGTCATGTTTGTGTTCTTGTTTATTGTAGATGAAGATTCACTCTCCATCACCTCACAAGCAGGTTTCTTCTAAATGTAACGACTACTTCTTCAACTACTTCACCCTGGGAGTGGTACGTAACTCAGCCTGGGCGAGTGATTCTGTGTATACCTTTATGTACTAATGACACATTGAGGGTTAATGCACTGGTAATTATACCTTTTTGAAGCCATAGATCAGGGAGCAAAAGAATGAGACTCACTAATTAGAGTTAGTTGTACTTTGGTTTCTTGTATCTTGTGCATTGTGATCAATTTGAGGGACAGACGGTTGCTAAAAGGTTTGTAGTAAAGAGAAATATGTAACTGCTGATGATGGTGGAGAAGCTTCACGGTCTGGCTACAGGAGCTGATCAGTACATGTTTTATAACGTACTGCTGGTTAGTGGGAAAAAATTTATCAAACATTCATGATCTGGTATGTTTGCATAAGTAAGGCCCTGTGTCCACCTAGCGTTTTTTTCCGTGCAGAAAAGCGCTGCTGGTTGTACGTCTGGGAGTGTTTGAAGCGTTTGTGCGCTGAGAAGAAAAACGCTGCACGTCCGTCCTGTCTCCATGACAACAGTCTGTTGACAACGGCCACTGTATGACTGACACTGCTCCGTCACTTTTTACTGCATGTTTTTGATTTGAGATTTTTTTTTACCCGATCAGACACGGAGCAAGGAGGATGTGGGTACAAGACATGATCTGTAGGAGGCTTAAATACAGGGAACAGCGCCTTTCTGAAAAAGTTGAACAATTTTCAACTTGAGCGCTTGTCTTTCTACTGCGAACACTCTCTCTACCTGTTGAAAACAACTGAAAAATTATGCTGGCGCTGAGAAAAAATGCTAGGTGGACATAGTGCTGGGCGATATGGCCTAAATTTGATATCACAATATTTTTTTGCCTAATGTCGATATTCGATATGACTCGATATTTATAGTATTAAAGTTTATAAATGTAGCCTATAAAACTGAAACTCCACTGTATAAAAAAAAATATCACTGGCCCGACCTTTGTAGCCGCTGGCCCAGGAACATTAGTTTTGATTTGAAGAATAACTGTCACCAATTTACTCTTGAACCATTCTGATGCAAAAGTCAATTACAACTTTTATTTAATTAATTGAGCTCTAATTATTTTGTATTTTTCTTATATTTATGTGCTCATGTTTATTCACCATGCTGGTAACTGTAACAGTCTACTTAATCTGATATTAATATGAGGCTGTGATAGATCTGGAATCTCTCCTTCTTTCTTCTCTGTGAGAAACTCTTCATCCTTAGATCTTTACTTTAGGTGCTCTCTTAAGGGCTAAGATGCTTTGTGAATAACTTTTATCGATCGAATCGAGCTTCACGATATATCGCCCAGCACTATGTGGACACGGGGCCTAACGTGTGATAAGTTATAGCAGTCTAATTTAGCCCCAGTAGGGTTCCTGAGTGTAGTCCAAATAAAACTGATGTGATGTTTCATAAACAAAACTGAGCTTCCTGAGTGCAAACTGCCAAAAGTTTTGCCCCGACTTTACTAGGACGGACACTCCTTCAGTAGGTTGGCCGATTAGTTGGTCGATGAGCTCTCGTCTGACCAAAATCTTATCAGTCGGACAATCGCAAGAGTTACTTTCATAAGGAAGATGAGATTCATCCATTTTGTCTATTTGCAGGGATAGGAGGCTCACCCCACTGTAGGAAGTAGATAGACCTGTAGTCAACTGGTCTGTTCAACAGTTTGAAAAAAGTAATCTCAAAGACCATGTGTTCTTATTTTTAAGGATATCCTGTTTGACTCAACAACACACCTGGTTAAGAAGTTTGTCCTCCACACCAACTTCCCTGGACATTATAACTTCAATATGTAAATATGTTTTATCTAGCATGATTCCTTTCTTTATGATTCCTTTCTCTTTTCTCAACATGTGTCATTCTCTACATGAATAAGGTTCCTTATTAAGACACTGTAAAGTTTCTTCCTTTGTGTGTCTTCATGACTGTTGCTCTCATCACAGATACCATCGCTGTGACTTTAAGATTCCACTGGTCATTAAGAAAGGTAAGACAGTTTTCAATCCTGCATCTTTCAAAGTAAAATCTCTGTGTGCCTCAGCATTAATGGATTCATCTAATGTGTGTTTTTTCTGTCTCTGTTATTGTGTCCCTGCACTTTAGAAGGAGCAGATTCTCAGACGGAGGACTGCATCTTAACCACCTACAGCAAGGTCAGTTATACACAAAATGTTCATAGACCTGTTGGGCCACGCAGGCTTAGGACAGTCAAACTATGGACTTGGGCCTGCACCTCTGTGCCTTTGAGTTATTTACTGAGATCACAAAGAGCCCTAAAAGGACTCTTTATCCCAGAATCCCCTGCGGTACTTCACACCTACGTGTGACGTAAAGGGGGGACCGGAACCTGAGGGAGACCCCACAGGAAGGCGGCCAGGTGACAAAACTCTGAGACTCCCCTCGTTCGCTCTCTTTCCACGCGCTGACTTCAAGTGCTCGGAGACACAAGCTCACCTCCTGTTTCCTACAAAAATCTTCCTTTGTTTTAAGTTTTGGCGCGCAGGTAATCCACGGCCGGCAGTGTTCCAAATCCCGAGCTCGGATTGTCCAGTGAACGCATCTCAGTTTCTCGGAGAGCGTCAGACTATAACAGATTATCAGAAAGATAACGGTCTTATTCCGTCCTGCAACAAAAGGACATCAACGGACATCTTTCCACTCGACGGAGAACCAACGAAGCCGCTCTTGCCGTAAGGGACCCTCGCCGCCATCAGACGCCTCTACACCAGGACGGACAGAAGATCTGTTTTATCGCTGGACTCCTTTTCCCTTCACCGATCGCAGGCAAAGCGATTCACAAGTGAGGCTTAATTAGGTCTGGGCAGATTTAGCTTTAGAGAGTGTTTTTAACAATTGTTTGATTGAAGCAGAAACTGTAATTTTTATCTTTGTTGGATGGTCGCGTCCTGAGTTTTACCTGTTTAAAACTCTTGTTGTTTCCGTTTCGGACCGCTGCGTCCTATATGTGTTTAGCGTAACAGCGTTATAACCGGGTATTACTCTTCTGATCAGAAAGGCCAGTGTAAGCCGTATTAACTTGAATTCGGCCATTGGTTTGTTTCTGTGAATGAAGGGAATTACTCTGAGTTGTGGCGCGGGATTCGGACTGTGATCCGGCCTCTTCAGGCACACATTTCTCTCCACCTCTACGCTCCTTTTTTATCCTCTTTTCTTCCCCCATTACGCACATAGGCTACACACCCACACACATAGAGATCTATACACTCGCGGCCATCCAGACGCCTCAGAGACACAGATCGTGTAGGGCCGAACTCGGTCTCTTTTAGACATTAAGGCCACATGAGGTCTTTGTTAGGTGTGTGCCATCGGAAGGGCGACCACGTGGGACGAAGCAATCTCCCCCCTCTTCCCCCCTTCTCTATCTCTCTTTCATCCACAGACACAGACACACACACACACACACACACACACACACACATGCTTGATAATGTTTGTTGCTTAGATTAGTTTATAATAGTTATTTGTTTGATTAAGTTCATTGATTTTTATTGGTGTTGCTTTGTTTAAATACATTCTGTATAATTTAAGAGAGCAGTTGTTTGTGATTACTGGTTGTATTTGCATTGTGATATAAGCTGGGTGCGAAGGCTTTGTGTACGGATTTCACGCCTTCAATTTATTAAATATAGTTATTCATTATTAATAATATTAGTAATTAAATAACTAATTTGAGACTGATTTGAGTGATATTTTGGTTATATTTCCCTGAGTACAGAGTGGTGCCCCAAAACGAGATTAAACATAGTTTAATGATATTTTATTTATATTATTAATAATTAAGTATAATTATTAAAGAATATAACCAAAGTTGACTTGATACAACCCCAACAAATGGTGCAGCCCGTGTGAGGTCTTCAATAAACCAGCTTTGTTGCACTGTAAATGCACAGTAATCCGAATTTAAAATTATATTTTCTTTAAATTTTTGTTGTTTAAGCAAAGCAGACATCAAGCTGTGGCTTAGTTGTGTTGTATGATGTTGGTTAACGGTTAAAGCAATAACTGTTGTCCCCTTTGTGTCCATACAACAATTGGACATAAGGATGCAGCTAGTGTGACTTTCTCAATGAACTTGATTTGTTGCATTAATCCAGATTTTGATCCTGAAGTATTCTACTAAAGGATTGTGGTGCTCCTTGTTGTTTGAGAGCCATTTGGCCAGATGAGAGTGTAACCTCATCATTGTCGCATAGCCAGCTGTCTGAGAGGTGTGAGTTCCTCCCTTCCTTTGAGGACTTGAGGTGTGAATCCCCTCTCCTATCTTCCAGGATAGACTGCAGTGATCAGTTGGGAAACCTAGATAAGATTTGCTCTTGTGTTGATCTAGCTTTGTTTAGCTTCTGTTAACAGTAATCCACTGTGGTTCCATTTTATCACGGAAAATGTGTACCAAGACCCTAGGTGAGCCGGGAGCTGAGACTCCTTTTGGATCAGACGACGGAGCACTGCAAGAAACTGCTGCCGGTCTGACAAACCTCTCCTCAGAGGAGAGTGCCAACCTATATAGCTATTCAATTAGCATTAGTGATAAGAAATTAGAGGAGCTAGTTGATCTTGTCAACCACCGAGCCAGGATCACCCCTAATAAAGACAGAATGTATGCAGAAGACATACATCAACCATGGGCCAAGGCTCGCTGTGGATCAGACGATCCACCCCTTCAAGACGTAGTTGCTAATCTTATCCACCTCCCTATAGAGCAGCTCGACAGTCTGAACACCTACACTCTCAGTACATGTGAAGAGAAATTAAAGGGCTTGGTTGAATATGCAAATCAACCAACTGGGAAGCCAACATGCACAACTTCAGATGTTCTGGGCGAAATTCTCCTCCTTTATCAGCGCAAATCAAATGTGCAGAATGAGATACACCGGGCACAGCTAGCCCATGGAGGAGGGAAACAGACATGTTGAAGGATCTGGAGGAGAGGGGAAGATACCGCCGGGTCGGCCCAGGCACAAAAGCGCACACGTCCTCAGACTACCCGGTAAAGAGCTGGGTGAGTAAAGATGAAGGGCGCCACGCCTCCCCAGACCATGAAGCACCATCATGGGGAAACGCTCCATGGCCCCCGCGTTCTGCAATACGCTTTGAGCCAAGAAAACCCTCACCCCGCAGGAAGAGGGACTTCACGACCCCTAGAGACAGGGAGGAGGCACGGGTCCAATCGGGCACCGAATATTACCTGTCCCATGATAGACGGCCACGTCTGAGCCGAACACAAACCCCGCCACGGTTGCAACGGTACTACCGTGACAACCACAGGGCTTACGATTCGTCAGACGACTCGGACGGCTCTCGCCAGCCTTCGGGTCAGGGTCTGCGAACCAGGCAGATAGAACCTCAGGCCAAAGATCTGAAGCGTTTTGACCCAGATAGCCCAGATTCAAGTATTAACGACTACCTTAGAGAAGTCGACCATTGTCTCCTTGACCTGCCTCATGCGTCCTCACATGAAAAACTGAAACGGATCTGGAAGACTACGGCTGGGAGTGTCCGTGCTTTCATGGGGACACTCCCACTAAAGGTCCGATCCTTGCAGAAAGGAAACAAATCTGTTAGTCAGCACTTACAAACTGCCAAGCAGAAAGTGTTGGACATGTTTGAATTAATTCAGGGAGCACAGGTAAGCATGGAGCAAGACATATCATCAGGATATGACTCTGATCCTGGACCAAGCCCCTCAAGAGATCAAACAACCCTGCTGAAAAAGCTCAGTAAAGAACCGAGCAGCCAGGATAACCCAAGGACTGAGGAAATAACTCTAATAACTCTATTTTTCCCTGATTTTGACTGTGGAGCCCCGCTCCTTGGGGAAACGCCCCAGTTCCCCGACAGCTGTGACACCCTTTCACACCTTCACAGGTTTGAATCACCACATAGGAGGGGGGGTGACTTCTCAGCCCCCAGAGGCAGAGATAACACCAGGCCCCCTCCTGTGACCTGTAGGTTCCCATCGCAGGATTCACAGCTGAGGAATATCCAAACCTCAGATGACTCGGATGGCTCCCTTTTACCCAGAGATCAAAGAATGTGCATAAGGCTCAATGAATCTATGGCACAGGATGTAGAGCGGTTTAATCCAGATAACTCAGAACGCTGCATCGATGATTACCTCGGAGCGATTAACCTGTGTCTCAGTGAGGTACCTGATGCATCCACAAGAGAAAAACTCAGGCTGATCTGGAAGACAACTTCCAAGAGTGTCCATAACTTCACGACTACCCTTCAGCCTGAGATCAGATACCAGTACTCTGCGCTCTGCAATGCTTTGCGCCAGGAATACTCCACCTACATTGACCCTGCATCTGCCCTTAGTGCTTTCAGTGTCTTGCACCAGAAGCACAAGGCCCCCAAAGATTATTACTGGCGCCTAAGATCTGCATATTTTCAGGGACGTGAGGCTCCAGGTTTGGAAGAGAACCAAACTTTCAAGTCCATCTTCATGCACAATCTGCATGGCTGTGTGCGGTCAGATGTCACCCTGCATAGTCGTACACATCAGCTTAGTATGAAAGAGATCAAGAGATTCGCACAGGCAGTTTGGCAGACACGCTTATGTCACGTGACACGTGAGGGCAACAAGAGACCACATCACTGGCAGAATAGAGAACAGAGCCAGGGGGGTGAAGGTGGGACTCAACCACAGAGTAGGTTCCAGCCTGGAGAACTGAGAACTACCAGATCCGAACGGAACTCTTGGGATGGCCGTAGCCTGAGACAGAAGGGTAGGTATAACCGGAGTTCCTACGAGCTCCCTATGGAAGCAAGTTCTGACAGTTCTGCCAGGGAGTTGGAGTGCATGAAAGAGGTGGTAGGTCAGGGGGCCTCCCTCGCTTACAGAGAACCCGATTCTGACTCCACATAGCAGTGGGGGTGTAGCCTCCATTCTGGAAACACAACAATGTCACTCTACCGACATGAATGTTTCCTAGTCCCTGTTTTGTGTTTTGACATTGGTAGGGAGACACATAATGTACATGTACATTTACACACCTAAATGCCACAAACACCTTCCCACAGGCTTACTCCTGCCCAGGCTAGGAGTTAGCCCACAAGTCTACACCTGACCTCTTCTCTTTCTCTCCTCCTCTTGTCTGTTTGTTTCATTTGTTTTGTTAAAGAATGCACCTTGAGTAGCAAAGCTTTGCTAATGCCTGGTTATGTTTTATGCCTAGCTTTAGACATAATTAGACAGTCTGCCCAGACTTTGCCTCAGTGTCTGCCCAGACCGAATGCCTCTCAAAATGTATGGACTGTTGCTCACTAACTATTTGAACGTTTGTCTCCTAACACATGGACTGTTGGCCCTATTTGCCCTAAAGACTGTGACCCGCAATCCCATTCTTCAGGACAAAGGGGGGATGTTGGGCCACGCAGGCTTAGGACAGTCAAACCATGGACTTGGGCCTGCACCTCTGTGCCTTTGAGTTATTTACTGAGATCACAAAGAGCCCTAAAAGGACTCTTTATCCCAGAATCCCCTGCGGTACTTCACACCTACGTGTGACGTAAAGGGGGGACTGGAACCTGAGGGAGACCCCACAGGAAGGCGGCCAGGTGACAAAACTCTGAGACTCCCCTCGTTCAATCTCTTTCCACGCGCTGACTTCAAGTGCTCGGAGACACAAGCTCACCTCCTGTTTCCTACAAAAATCTTCCTTTGTTTTAAGTTTTGGCGCGCAGGTAATCCGCAGCCGGCAGTGTTCCAAATCCCGAGCTCGGATTGTCCAGTGAACGCATCTCAGTTTCTCGGAGAGTGTCAGACTATAACAGATTATCAGAAAGATAACGGTCTTATTCCGTCCTGCAACGAAAGGACATCAACGGACATCTTTCCACTCGACGGAGAACCAACGAAGCCGCTCTTGCCGTAAGGGACCCTCGCCGCCATCAGACGCCTCTGCACCTGGACGGACAGAAGATCTGTTTTATCGCCGGACTCCTTTTCCCTTCACCGATCACAGGCAAAGCGATTCACAAGTGAGGCTTAATTAGGTCTGGGCAGATTTAGCTTTAGAGAGTGTTTTTAACAATTGTTTGATTGAAGCAGAAACTGTAATTTTTATCTTTGTTGGACGGTCGAGTCCTGAGTTTTACCTGTTTAAAACTCTTGTTTCCGTTTCGGACCGCTGCGTCCTATATGTGTTTAGCGTAACAGCGTTATAACTGGGTATTACTCTTCTGATCAGAAAGGCCAGTGGTTTGTTTCTGTGAATGAAGGGAATTACTCCGAGTTGTGGCGCGGGATTCGGACTGTGATCCGGCCTCTTCAGGCACACATTTCTCTCCACATCTACGCTCCTTTTTTATCCTCTTTTCTTCCCCTTTGACACACACACACACAGATCTATACACTCGCGGCCATCCAGACGCCTCAGAGACACAGATCGTGTAGGGCCGAACTCGGTCTCTTTTAGACATTAAGGCCACATGAGGTCTTTGTTAGGTGTGTGCCATCGGAAGGGCGACCACGTGGGACGAAGCAATCTCCCCCCTCTTCCCCCTTCTCTATCTCTCTTTCATCCACAGACACAGACACACACACACACACACACACATGCTTGATAATGTTTGTTGCTTAGATTAGTTTATAATAGTTATCGGTTTAACTAAGTTCATTGATGTTTATTGGTGTTGCTTTGTTTAAATAAATTCTGTATAATTTAAGAGAGCAGTTGTTTGTGATTACTGGTTGTATTTGCATTGTGATATAAGCTGGGTGCGAAGGCTTTGTGTACAGATTTCACACCTTCAATTTATTAAATATAGTTATTAATTATTAATAATATTAGTAATTAAATAACTAATTTGATATTTTGGTTATATTTACCTGAGTACAGGTTGGTGCCCCAAAACGAGATTAAACATAGTTTAATGATATTTTATTTATATTATTAATAATTAAGTATAATTATTAAAGAATATAACCAAAGTTGACTTGATACGACCCCAACAGACCTGTCCTTTCCAGTTCAGACCACAGATTTGAGACCAGTTGAAAAGTGTAACTACTAGCAATATTCTGCTCTACAACATTTTGAAATCTGCCATTTTGAACCAATGACACCAGACAAGACAGTTTAATTTTCTGTCAATGTCATGGATGTAGGCCACAGTACAAAGCTGCATGTATGTGTGATTGTTTGACCGAGTGCAGAGCTGAGCTACAAACTAACATAAACCTAAACCTTTATGACCTAAAAGGCAGGAGAAGCATGTGTTTAGTTTTGACTCAAACAAGTGAATAACTTCAGCGCTGTGTGGAGTCGTCACCATTTAATCTGTACTTCCTTATTAATCGTAGCTCTCCAATTGTCAGAGTTCAGAAGTTTGTTGTTAATTTCTAAAGGTGATGATTTGGAAGGGCATGTCTTATTAATGAGTCCAACTTTTTAATTTCAGACTCAGTATCTCGTTGTTGATTTCTCACTGTTTTCTTTTTGGCTTCACTACTTCTTATACTTGGTCTCCACATCATTTGTAGATTTTTGGTTAAGAGCCAAAATAATATTGACATGACATCTGTATTTTGCTGCTGTTGTCTTCAGATGTTACTACTCAGGAAGTAAGATAAATGTCTTTAGAGTGTGATGTCATTCCTATCCGCTGAAAATAGCCCAGAAATCTACACGGTTTTACTTGAAACAGGATGCAACAGTTGAGCTTCACGTCTGCAAAGCTGTGATAATCTACAGTGTCTTTCTCCTCGTCTCCTTTGACACACAGAGATCTGTCTGAATGTACACTGACATTGGAAACAGCAGTGTCACATTGACGCTAATATAATGTCAACATCAACTGTTACAACACCGTTTTGACTGTTTGCATTTTGTCTCTGTGTCAGTGGGATCAGATTCAGGAGCTGCTGGGACATCCTATGGAAAAACCTGTTGTGCTTCACAGGTAAACACACATTCTTTTTTTAATGCACACTGAGATATTTGATGTGTCCAACACATGTAGAATATCTTGTGTGATCATATGTTAATGTTGTGGATAAAGAAAAATGTCATTGTAAAATAAATGATATTTTAGACATTAGCCAGACCAGTATGCTCTCTGACGTTGTAATTGATCACGTTTGTTGTGTTTGTCAGGTCCTCTTCAGCCAATAACACCAACCCCTTTGGCTCCACCTTCTGCTTTGGACTACAGAGGATGATCTTTGAGGTCAGAATACAATTCTTTGTAGCATTAGCTAGCATTAGCATTATTGTCATGTGTGTTAAATTTTAGTTAATGTGACAGCTTTGGTTGTTTGAAGGGCTCGTTTAAGAATTATTTTGCAAACACCCCAATGTAAAAGTGATGGCAGTGTTTATTTGGTCCAGCAGGGGGGTGTCCAGAGGGGTGGACACAGGCTGCATGGGCCCCCTCTTAAAATGTAATTGGCCACCCCAAAACCCTGTACAATGTTTCACTTTGTCAAAGGCAGGACTTTGGTCAAAATCAACTGTTCTAGCTGTGTTGCTACAGGCTGCTAGTAGTTTTCATTTCAAAGTAACACATTTCCTTTTGTCAGTGCTTTGAACTGTGGGCAAATATTTTACACATCTATTTCATAAGATGAGTGCAAAGAGAGCAATGAGTCCCAAGAAATTGCAAGGAACCTCCTGCACATAAAAAAAACACAATATTGGCAATGTCTCTGTTCCAAAACCTCCTGTGCAGGAGTTTACCTACAATTTTTTTTTAAATACTTTGAATTGTGACTTTGGACATACTTCTTCTTTTGAGGCCTTAAAGAATTACGCTTAGAAGATAAATATGTTGGTACACAATTCTGTGCTTTTTAATGTTACATAATGAATAATGATAACTTTATTTATACAGCACATGTTTACAATGTGCAACATAAACTCGGGACAACAACAGAACAGACTCCAACAGGCCAAACAGAGAGTACAGAGATAAAACAGGCAGGTCTCAAAAGGCAATTATTAAGGAAAATTCAAGAGCAAGCGTCATCGACAAAACCAGCCTAATTCTATTGTTTCCTATTGGCGTGGTATAACGGCCCATGAGCGTTTTTACCCCAACGCCCCGTTTCTATTTCTGGTGGATTGATAATGTCCACATCTGTGATTGAAATGTTGTGCTCTGACTTGTGTCAACACCGGAAAATAAACTTTTTTTTCGGCTCATGGCGAGCCGTTTATTGCCTCTGTGTTGTGATTTGAGTCAGCTGCTCGTTAATACAAAGCACTACACATCCGTTTGTCAGCCTTCAGTACAAAATCACTAGATGTTATTCTCTTTGCAAGGGAGGATACTGAACTTTACAGAGCATAGAATTCAATATTTAACGAATGCAGTGTGGACAGCAAGCGTGCCATCATGCATGCTCTTAGGACACGGTGCCTACCAGGCATTCAATTGTGTTCATGCTGCTAAAATGTTAGCAATGTTATAACATAAACGTAAAGGTAAACTCCCACACACTAAGTTTCTAAAATGTATTGGCAACATTTCAGTACTAGACCTTCATCAGGCAAACCTTTGTCTGATAAATGTTTGTTTGCATGTTAGACAGTGTGAGGAGTGTTTGATGGCTCTTCATCTCACCTGTCTTATAAAATGGATGTGCAAAGGTTTTTGTCTATATTAGAACAGTAGTGCGCACTCACAGCTCATAAGTGGCCAAGAATGTAAGCAGACAGTCTGAGGGGAAATAAAATGTAGAGTGTCTGGAAGAAACTGAAAGAGTTGTGTCACAAACTTAATTTATATTTTTGGTGATTTTCATTGACTTTTTACAGGAAATGGAATTGACTGCATATTATACTTCATGATTATAACTAACATACCACATTCAGATAGGAGTAACATTGTCTGAACCTGTTTGTATTGAGGTATTTTCTGGCTCGCCTCTTTTCTCTAAACATTCTTTTAAACTTTCAGACATATTCTTAAACACAGTTTTTCTAAATACCTTAGCTCCATACATTTAAATGTGATCCTGTTCTTTCTAACACATGCTGTATGTTGATACCTTCTGCAGGTGATGCAGAATAACCACATAGCATCCGTGACCCTCTATGGAGCCCCGCGGACCGCCAGTAAAGCCAGACCTGAGTCAAGTAGTAGTTCCCACTGAACGAGTGACCATGACCATATCCCATTTGGCCTCTCCTGAATTTAGTACCTCTACTGACTGAACCTCTAACCCAGAGCCAGATTCTTAACCAAGCAGACCTGAACCAGAACAACACAAATATGCTTGCTCAGCTCATATGCTACTCATTTAACAGAACACAAAATCAGACCTGGAATTGATCAACTATTGTCTGTGGTTCCTGAGACGCAGTCCTTTCAGTCCGCTCAATAAACCCACCCTGGACAAGGATCTGGTGTCATGGTTTCTGTGCTGAAGTGCTGATGCTTTGACATGAAAACAATGTAAACTCTAGTAGAGATCAACTGTTTCCCCGTCTCCATGCTGCATCTGCATGTACCGAGGGACCACAGAAGAAGATGTCTTCAGACTGTAGTTAGGAAGGCATGTTTTACCCAGTGAGACGTGACAGCAGTCTGTACATGACAGTAACCTCCATGACATCATGGTGGATGAATGATCAGCATTTTAACATCATCTGCAACAAAACTCAGTGTTTAACATCAAACAGAGAGTTGTGGAGTTGTATCACCGCCAATAAAAAAACTGCTGCAGCCAAAGTCTTGAAACCCCACTCTGGCTTGACCCACTGAATACACATCTAACCAATCACACTGCCAGCACAACCAGGCAGTACGGCCTGTCTTCCTGCCACAACTTCAGAACCATCTTCAAGACCCCGGACACAGCCGAAACCAGCCCAACCCAGAGCCATCAAGAAGCTGCAGAAGATAGTCCCCCCCCCCCCCCAAAAAAAAAGAAGAGAAATCCAGATTTTTTCGGACAAGAGAAGAACCAAACACACTCTTACAGTTTGGAGCGACAAATGGCCCCTCAACACAACCCGAGACGTCCGGTGACCAGATATGAAGCCAAACGATCGAAAACATCCATCATCATCAGCACTGTTGAAGATCTCCTCCCTCTTTCCTCTTTACTGTTCTACAACTGTCTTCAGTGGTGCCACACACACACACACACACACACACACACACACACACACACACACACACACACACACACACACACTAGCACACAGCTGTAAGAACTTTATTAACCCACAGACGTTTGACGCTGCGGACATTTGTGTCTGTGTCCTCGTGAGCATCTGCATGTGATTGGTCGCTGGTTTTAAAAAGGGACATTTGAGCAGACTTTAATTCAAGCACACACACACACACACACAAACACACACAAAGCATTTCAGTCCCTTCACGTCTATACTCACATGTATTTCTAATACATGAGAGCCGGTTTTTCTTTGGCTCAGACATGCAGGCATGACACAAGAATTTGCATGAACTAGGCTGACATTTTGGGAAAAGGTGAGAATAATTACAAGCACAAACTGGCAACCTGATTGTTGTATTTGATGCTGCATGTTGTGAGGGGCATTGTCCTGGCACACAGTTTGTTTTTATTTCTCTCTGCCCTGCTTCACTCACACACACACACACAACCATGACCATTTTTTTTGTATTCATTTTAGAAACAACCATCTTTCCATTTGCACTAAAACACACCTTTTTACTTGATTGGTTTTTATGTTTGATCCTCAGAGATGGGTTTGTGGAGACCTTTGGAGAGATAGCGTTGTGTGTGTGTGTGTCTGTGTGTGTGAGAATGTGTGCGAGTTTGCAAGATGCACTTTTGCGGATGTCCTCTGTTCATCTCCACTTTCTTCATCTCCACATCTGACTGATACATTGCAATTAATCTCTCGGCGGTGTCTGCATTTATTTCTTTGTTGAATTGCCAAAAGCTGTAGCCAAAGACGTTTCAGGATAATTCCTTTGATTTGATCCGCTGACATTATCACTGTAATCTTCTGTCTAAAACCGGCCCCTTTGGAGAGAGTGGCTCCCTTTCCTCCGTACCTTTTGTTTCCCGCCGGCGGGTCAGAGAAAGTCCATGTGAAGCCTTTAAATCCAGCTCCTGGTTTCTGAGACTTCTGACAGTAACGGCACAAGATGACAATAGCTGCCTGATATGAGAGGCTTGAAAAACAATCTGCTTGTTGTTCATCTGCCAGATGACATACCTACTACCTTCACCCCTCCTCTGGCTGTCTCTGGTTCAGTGGTTATTTAATTTAAAGAATCCACATGATTGTTCTGTGGAATTCTTACATTTGGATAACGGGACAGATCATCAAGCATTCCATCGTCCTAACTTTTGTTTTGACTCTTCCTCCCTATCTTTGCTTTGAAGACTTTTCTTTAATCATAAGCATTTGAATAAATTGTGTATTAACTTTAATACACATATTCTCTTTTATTGTCCTGGGATGCAAATGCCATTTTGTATTTTTCTGTATTGCTAAATGTTGATTGTTTTTTTTTATCATCACATGTGAAGGCATCAGGGTTAAAGTCAGCGTCTGTATACGTGATACACGCTTGGTTGGCTGCTTCTCGGTGGTTTGAAAAAATATAGGATTTTTTTTTCTTCTAAATTGTTGATTATTTTTTCTTTAAGTTGATCAGTTTAAACTTTGCTTCATGTTGGTCTTTAATTGTATTCTTCTCTAGGTTTTTCTACATCAATTAACCACCTCAATGGAGTCGATCGATCAATTGTCTGATTTTAATCTTCCCTGATTCAAAATGCCTCCACAATCATCTCTAACCAGCAACATCCACAAGCAGCACACAGTTTATTCCAGGTACCTGAAATAATATGGAAGCTTTTTCACCACATTTTCTGAAAGATATCATTTATCTCTTAAAGCTCCTGTGAGGAAGTTTCAGTTTGTCCAAAGGGGGGCGCTATAACTGACACAGGGATACATCTTAACTTTACTGATCTTGTTTGGAACCTGCGTAAGAAGCGTTTTCTGACAGAAAAAAAGAACATTAAAATGTGTGCGATTATTGTCAGTATTTGCAGAATAGAATGTAAAAGAGAGGTCCTAAAATGTTGTTCATGGTCTCGTCTGACACCTTCCCTGTACGTTGCAGCAAAACTATAGACATTATCAATGTTGCTGAGAGTCTTGTGGGTCACATAGAGGGCTGACTAGTTATTTCAGTCTGTTTCATAACCAGATAAAAACTCCTTACAGGGGCTTTAATTTCTGATTCACTCAAAACCTGATGACAGCAGAACTTTTTAGTTTTATCAAAATACTTAATTTTTTTGGCATAATTTGACCTTTCTGTTCGGACAGTTAGGGATCATTTTTCAGGTCATTTAATATCCAAACGACCACATGAAAGAGCATTAGAAGAAAATAGTTTCATCAGATGACATCCAGCCCGTACGGCCCTGATGCTTGGAGTTAAGATGTTGATGTACATGCTGTAAATAGTTGTGTGCTCTTATTCCAGTGTCCTTTTTATTAAGGTGATCTGAATCAGGCGATGGCTGAGTATCTTAATAATCCTCCATGATACTGATCACACCCCCAACTCAGGAGGAGGCTTCAGCTCACACACGACTCGTAATCAATCACTGGAAGCTTTTTTTTTTTTTTTTTTTTTAACTCTGGACCACTCAGTATTGAGACATATTATCCTGTAACGCTAAAGGCTGCAAGTACACACAAGTGTTGGGTGTGTGAGTAATAAGTCCTGCTTCAGCTCTGCTTGACATGCTCTTTTTTTAAAGCTCAGTAAAGCCACTAAATACAAAGCTCCATAGAAGCAGACAGAGGAAGCGATATCTGTCTTGAGATTTTCTCTGAAAAAGCTGTGGTAGTGATGTTTTTGTAGAGTGGACAGAATCTGACTGAGTCCAGCACTGGCATGTTGCTGGATGTTACACCGCTTGTTTACACTAAAAGAAGCAACAAGTAAGGTGAAGTGGTTTCTGGAAGCAGGAGAGGGTAGATGAAATATTAAATATGAATTGAAACACATAAACTCATCTTTTCATCAGGCTTCCAGCATTAAGATTTTCAAGATGGCTGTCCAGCATGTCTAATGAACTTTAAACTCAAAGGTCCCCTATCCTCTGGTCTATCTGCATCTCGCGTTAAATGGGGAAACGGATGTAATATAACATGAAAGCTATATTCAAACATTTCCCTAAAACTTGCTGTTCTGCAAAGTTGAGGAAAAGAAAAAACAAAACTGTTGAACATTGTGCCTCATCTCCCACCGAGCCTGTCTTTGACTTCTGTCTCTATCTCCTCTGTAAAAAGGAATCTCCTTGTAAATACAATTTGAGATTGCATTTGAACTGCATCATTGTACAGTACGTACAGCGTGTGTGTGTGTGTCACTGAGCATTAGCAACAAGGTAACATGTATTTGGCCGTCTCAGCCATTTTAGTTTTTCTGTTACCTGTAGAGAATGGCAAACGGCTGGTTGGGTCGGGTTTCCCAAAACGAGGATGAGTTTTTCACCAATATTATTTTTTTTTTTACAAGGTGCATGTGTTGATAACTATTAGAAAAAACAAGATAAGTGTGGAAGTTTTAACCACCCTTAAAAGCTTATCTTAGTTAGTTTGGAAAGCATGTTTGTAGCATTGCAAAACATGGCATAAAAAACCTTTAAAGAAAGACTAAGATGCATGCTGCAGAATTTCATTATAAACTGAAGGGAAAATATTTCTTACAGAGTCCCTGAAGTCCCAAAAAGTAAAGAAAAACTTTTGTGTGCACAATTATTATTTTTTACTTTTTGGGACTTCGGGGACTCTGTTATTTCTTGTCTCCGTCCAAACTGAATTTAAGTACTAAAAAAGTGTTTAAAGCTACCTTGAGCTGTGCTGCCTTTAAAAGAATTGGTGAATTATGGAAACAAATCATGATCTAAAAAAAGATTGTACCCATCACCCCAGTTTTGGTAAACCCAACCCCAGTGTCATAGACGGTCAGTGTTGTGAGGATGCTTTGTTACCGAGAGACAGAGGGAGGAGTGTTAGGGTGCTGGGGAGTTAATCTCACCCAAACTCAGGTGGACATATCACATATCTTGTTTTTCTAAAATGTTAAAGTGAGAAAAACAAGTGAAATCAGGAGGTCTGCGTGGCTTTGAACTTCCACTTTTTTGTTGTTGCATTTTCTTTGTATTATTTTATTGAATGCAGGAATGAATGATTGTCCTAAAAAGATTGTTGTAATTTATAATGGACAGCTTCAGTCCAGTGTATTGATAATCTCATATTAAGGCTTTGTACTGTCTCTTATTGGTACCATATGTTCTGTTGCCTGTCTTGCTTCTCCCCAGAATATTTTTTTGTGGACATTTTAAACCCGTTTCTGGAAATGGGTGAGTTATACATTCAGTTAAACATTAATTAAAACTTGTGAAATTCATTGGAATGTGGCGTTTTATATTTTGAATACTGTAACTTTGTGTATGATGACATAAGTAGATTTATTCAGCATGTCCACAGAAAAAACGGCAATAACAAAACCATGTAGTGCAAAGAGAAGGACGAGGATGACTGAAAGCTTGGCTACTTTTAACTGTGTTTAATGAGGGGTGACGAGATGAGCTGCTGCTGTGCCATCTCTAACCACTCCAATGCAACATTTGGACTTTCATGAAATCCAATGCTCACTGTTCATTGACAGTCCATCTTTTGTGTGTGCAACCAGGATATGAAAAAAAAAATAAAAAATGTGGATGTGATAAAGATTGGGAGTTTTTTTTATTTCTTAGTTTACTCGATCTTAAAACTCACATACAGGGGTTATCCTGCTGGTTAATGAGAGCGCCTCCCGTGGTCCTTTGGGCGGGCAGCCCAGGTTCAAATCCAACCATCTCTAAATAAAGGCATAAAAAAGCCACACACAAACAAAAACGGATACAAACTTGCAATTTTGACTTTTGACTTTGGGCTAAACCTCAACATCTGTTTTGTACTTGAGCCTGGCAGAATTGTACTTTCATTAGTCACAAAGACACAGACAGTTTTATTCTTAGAAAGTAGGAAATCTGCATCTAATGTATTTTACCCTTAATGATTCTGACTTTAGTTCCAATCAATCTGGGCCCATATTCACAAACATCCTGAGAATACTCTCAGAAACATCCTAACTTAGTCTAAAGAATCCTAGCGAGGAAGGGACAGAAAAGGTTATCTTAGCGAACCTTAGTGAATTTGATGTGCACACAAATTAATATCAATTATCTACCCTTTCTAACTTCACCAGCTCAATGTTTAATGACAGAAAAATAAGATTTCTGTTTAAAGTCAGAATTTAAAGTACATCAAAAGTGAGTGCAAACTGCTGCACAGTCTCACTTTCAATGTTTTGGTCCTGACACATTGTCAGTTAGTTCATTGCAAGTAAGACAGAGTGCATACCTTTCCTATGAACCTGTCTTATGAAATAGTCATTGATTTGTAAAGGAAAATACAAGCAGACCTAATAGTTGGTTTTAACAAAAGTCTGGTTTCTTACAGGGGAAACAGCAAATCACAGTTTAGGATTTTGGGGGAGGCACCTGGGCTGGCCAATCAGATTTCAAGAGGGGCCCATGTCACCCCTGGCCACCCATCTGGACACGCCCCTGTTTGCATCAATACTCCATTGTTACGACGACACAGCTTCCCTTAATGGGGGACCGTCGCTCTTCCCCCACATGGTTTGAGGTGGGGGTTAACGCGGAAAAAAAACATGTATGAAACAAGTTTCAAACTCTGAGTGAAACATTAACAAGCTAATGGAAGTGCCGTCCCACTCGTGGACACAGAGCTGAGAACAACAAATCCAGAGGGAGTTTGACTGTAATAACTTCCTATAGGAAGTTATTACTCAACTGTTTATTTTTATATATATTTGACTTATTATGTCAAATAATATGTTATGTTATTAACATAACATATTATATTATGCTATATTATTAATATTCAGGATTTCCCTTTGTGTAGCTTTTATTAATCAACCCTGTACCCTGGAGCTGAAACGCTCATCTACACACATTCACATACTTGTTACATTTATGGTATAGACTCTTGTGTGCAGACCCTTAACTCAATGTGCAACATCTTCCTTTACTTAGTGAAACAACTCAGACATCATGTTGTTTCCTGGACTACTAATGTGCCAATAAATACCTTTGGATGACCTTGGAGCCAAAGCTGAGACAATGTGATGTGTTTTGCTCCTCCACAGCAGGACTAATGTGTTCTTTGCACAGATTGATTAAGTTTAATCAAACCATCCGCGTGGGTTATACTTTGAGACCTTGTTAGTGAAGCACGCTGTGTGGCTGTTTGCAGGCACAGTCGTTTACATCTGTTCAGAACTGGGACACTATTTTAGTGTTGAAAAGAGAGTTGTATATAAATGTTTTTGACTGTAGCAAACAACCTTCCATTTTTTTTTTTCATTGAACAAAAGAGACAACAGGACTTTCAGACAACACGTGATAATTCAAAACAAGTCAAATCATGTAATGAAAGCTGAAGTGTTCACATGAAATCACACATGCCTGACACCTCGTATACCAGGCTCTTCCACAAACATCCAGCAGATGTTGTGTGTGTGTGTGTGTGTGTGTGTGCGTGCGCGCGCGTGCGTGCGTGCGTGCGCTGTGGTCCCGGCTGGTTCCCACTGTGCGGCTGGTTTCCATTTAGACTTCTTTCAGTGTTCCTCCAGGGAACAGACAATACGACAGTCCATTTGTGCCTTTAATCCGGCGAGGGACAAGTGATTCACGATGAGGACAGAATGTCCCTGCAGTCTTTCCACTCGTTCAGTACAAAAAGGCTTTTACCGGTCGTTGCTGTCCGTACGGTCCACTGAACAACGTGGTCTCACACACACACACACACACACACACAGATACCTTCTGAGGAAGAGTTTATTAATTTGAATAAACCCCTTGAGATGTACCATCTGGTTTTCAAGGGGGGTCCCAATAGAAAACAAATGAAGAACATGACAACTGACAACAATTTAAGAAAAAAAAGAAAAGAACAGAGAAAATAAAATATTATCAATACACAAATAGATGACGAAAAACAACACAGTGAGAAAAAACAAATTAGTGGATGAAAAGAGTTACAACCACATGATGACATTCATGCATGGATGGAGTTAAACCAGTTAACCACATTTCAGTATGTCCCTTTTTACTGAGTCTCTGTGTAAACAATTAGAGCACAATACATTCTGAAGGTTCACATTCAAGATCCCAGTGAGAGGTAAATCATCACACAATAATCTTTGCAAATCAAAGACCTGCTGTGTGCTTGTTCACACACACACCATCTGAAAAGTTCTCGTTAGGTTTCCTCCCTGAAAATCTGGCGCGCATGTGGCCTCTGCCAATTCATTTCCTCAAAGATGATCCGCTCAGATAAAGTCTCATGTGACTCGTCTGTGCGCCTGAACACATCACAAGCCTTTCAAGTAAGCCGTGGATCCTGCTTCATAATTGTTTTATACTCACTAGAGCTCGTGCAGATCCCTGCAGAGAGTCTCTAATGCGTGACAAACACCTGCTTCTCGCCGTAATCCGTCTCTTGTACCTCTGCTTCTCCTCCCTTTCCTTTCCACTTGAAAGGCCAGGACGTCGGGCTGGTCCTGTTGTGGCAGCTCAGGTTGGGGTCGTGCAGGAGGTTCCACATGAGCCAGATCTGAGGAACGCTGAGGCTGTGAACGACCATGAGCTCCCTGTAAAAACAGGGGTCAAACGTCTGGAGGTGGGGCGCCGCAGATGGTCTGGGGATTCCAAAGGTCCTGAAGCCTTGGTGGCGTGATGGAATGACGCCGATCAGCTGGAGGCACATCCCCAGAAAGACATCGTCTATGGGGAACAGCTCCACCTATTAGTGAAAAAAAAAGAAAATCCTCAATCAAAGAATCTTAAGCACACATTGTGAAGTATTAAAAGTGTCCCAGCTTACCTTCTGACAGGAAGAGCTCAGTTTTAGAGCTGTGTGTCCTGACATGACAAACCCTCCTCCTCCAGCGTAGCTTGGGTACAAACCTCCTCCATAGACAAACTCCGGTACAAAGTACTTTGAACTGCGCCGGCGGATCGGCTTAGCATTGACGATGATATCCCCGACAAACAGATCTTCTTCAGGCTTTTGACCTTGCAGCATCTCCAGTATATTCTCAATGTTAACATACACGTCGGCATCACCTTTGAAGATGAACCTGAGTGAGAAAAGACACAAATATTTGGTTTCAGATGAGGAATAAAAAGACTCAATATTAAAAAAAAACCTCCTGATTTAGTTTTGAACAGCACTGACTTGACTTGAGGACAGCTGCTGTTGATCCATTTCAGAAAATGTGTCTCCTTCAGCGTCAGGTTAAAGAAGGTGTCGTCAAAATCCCACAGCAGGATATCCCTGAAGGTTTGACTCTCGTAGGTCAAGAGCCGGTCCCACAGAGGCAGAGCGGTCCGGTTCTTGGGAACCCCCAGCAGGAAAACAGTACGGATGGACACACCGTTTTGGAAAAGTCCCTCTCTACCCCAGGTGCGACGGACCACCTAAGAATTATGAAGTGTAGAGAGGAGATTTTTTTTTTATCAAAACACTGATTAGGTGAATATATATTACACCTGGATCATTTAATTTCTTGGCCACTAGAGGGCAGTAAGTACAATTTTCACTGTCTTATTTGCTCTAGTTTGGAAAGGAGTTTAACCCTCATGTATCACTTTGGACATTTTTGTCCATTTGGTCAAATGTTTCCTCTTCATCTGTCCATCATTTTGTCTGTGTTAGAGCATATGGCACCATTTTTTGTAAGAAAGTCTCTCTTGACACATTTTGGAATGCACATTTAATTTTTTTTTAATAGATCAATAGAACACTGTGAAACATGTTTACTACCCTCTGAAGTCACTAAGGACAAAAATGTCCACTTCCAAAAAAACTGATATAAAAATAAAACAGATTGATATTTTTGTTCGATTACACGATTCTGGCTTAAAGGGTTAACCCTTTAAATGCCAGTTTGATTACTTGATGTCACTGTTGTTATTTAAGAAGAAAACACAAAAATGAGTTATTTTCCATATAATAAATATTTGGAGGCTGGGGGATTTATTTTTTTAAATCAGTCTTGGATATGTCAAAGATTATCCAAAATATTGACTTTGATGCATTGTTAGTTTTTGTGTAGCATCAGATTTAAAATGTAGTTCCCTGTTTGGACATTGGAGGGCCAAAATGTCCACTTTACAAAAACTAATATAAAAAAAAGAACAGATTGATATTTTTTTCTACTTTTTTCTGCATAAATCTCTTAAACAACTTCCGCCCTGCTTCAAAAAATATTGAATAATTATCAGGAATTTAAATTGGCAGTTTTCTTGGCATGGACATTTTTGTCCTTAGTGACTTAAGAGGGTAGTAAATTAAACTGATGCCTGAGGGTTAAGGTGGGTTTATAAAAACTTTTTCCACTGGACACAGCTGCTGGTCACAGCCAGTGTTACGCTGTCGTCCAAAGAAAATGTAGCTTTAAAACAGTTAATGGCTTAGGCTTGTAATTCTCTGGTAGCATGTGAATGAAAGTGACAAATTCCATGTGTCAGTTTGATTCATATCCTTTCTAAAAAAATTTTTAAAAAAATTGAATATATGTGTTGATTAATAAGGAATTTGACATCATTTTGTTGCACAGACAACTTGACCTAGTTTACCTGACGTTTCTCAAAATCTGCAGCGACAGATTTCACTGCGATCAGCATGTAGGGAGCAGTGGACTTATCACTTGCTCCTTGTCCTCCTCCTTCTTCTTCCTGCTCGGCTCCTCTGATGACACATTTCTCTGGCTGGTCGATGAGCAGATTGAAGTCTCTGTTGTCCTTTTCTCTCAGATAGCTCGCAAAGTCAAATGGTGGCAGTGTGGGCAGGGGCTTTCGAGCGGCCTTAGTCGGAGCGACATTTTTTCGTCGAGACTTGGATTTCCCCTTGGATTTGACCTGAGGTTTGGACTTTGGCTGCGGCGGTTTGGACTTTGATTGGGGCTTACAGGCAGGAAGCCCTGGCTCTGATGGACTGGACGGGAACTGCTGATTAGGAGAAATTAAATGAGGCAAAAGACAGATGACATTTCTAAAAACATGATATTGATAAAGCTTCCAGGACACTGAAATAGAACTATAATGTTTGTTTATACTTAATCTCTTCATGGCTCATTATAAAATGTGTTGGACCATCTGTGAATCAGCCAACAGACCATCTGCTAACATAAATAAGACTTAGTGTGTACATACAGTGATGCACTCTGCATATGCAGTATACTCATTCATACAACACATACTGTTCAGATCCTTCATACTGCTTGTTATTTACACTAAATGCTGTCTCTCAATGAGCCAAAACAGCATCCACTACTTACAGAAGATGTGAGCTTTATCCTACCAACATTAAGAATGGATGCAAGAACATCACACTAGAGAATAACAGTCAATAATTCAGAGCTGAGAACTGTGCTAACCTACAATGATATTTCTGAGGTAAGATTTTATCTATAGTCCTTTTGAAATATAAATGTTTTTCCAATAATGCCAAACCATTACTTTAATAAAGCTACAGGGGTAAGAGTTAGGTCTTTAACCTGCTCTTTTGTAAAGTGTCTTGAGATAACATTTTTTATGAATTGGAGCTATACAAATGAAGATTACATTTGCATTTGATAAAACAGGATTATGATAGATTATACATCATACACATTATTATTTCATAAAGTCAGGTTTAAGATAAACTGTTATTAACCTGCTCATTTCAAGTTAAGTGCTTATTATTTTTTTCACTCAACTTAAGGGTTTACCACACTTATTATCCAATTCTATCTGCACATATCTAAGGGACGATATCTGTCTCTAGCTTCCAAATTCTCTACTAGTGGTTTATGTAACAAGCTACATCTGTCCTCTGGTGCGAGGTGTGTACTGTACAGCTAGTGTTCAAAGCTTGGCTCACTGCTCCCTGCTAAGACTGATAAGACTCAGACAAAGCATCAGCAATGGTGATGTTTTGTACACAATTGCTTTATATTTGTCATTATAAGTGACACATTTCATTATATCTGAAAAACCTTATACTTAAAACAAAGATGGTTTGATTCTATGCAAACATGCAGACACATTCATATTGTTAATCAGATGAGGTCATACCTCTGGAGACTCCTGGCTGATTTTGGCCCCGCTGGCACCCAGCAGGTTCCTGCTTGAGCTGGTAGAGCCATGGATCTCCAGCTTCCACTCAGGTCTGTCCCACCCAGAGGAGAGTATGACCTGAAAACATGGGGAAGGTTTGATAGAATATGGGGAAGGAATGATTTAGTCTTACTTCAATATTTCACAAGAGTCTGGATCTTCCACTCTCTATTTAGGTTTGATTGGTTTCATCCTTACCTGGCGGGTGTAGAGCAGCAGACAGAACAGCACAAGCAGCAGCATGGTGCACAACACATCTCCCTTCACATGAAGGAGCCTCCGTACTGTCACCATCTTCTTCAGCAGCTTCTAGAAAATTAACCGAGTTAGTCACTGAACAAGAAAACATCGGTTTAGAGGACGCTGCAGGAGTGCTCTTCAGAAAAGAGTCCGGACTTGAAAATAGAAGTTGGAAACATTTTGGGTTTGCAGGGTTCTCTGCAGAAATGGATGGAGAGATTTCATTCTTCCTGTCTGATGCATTGCACATAATCCCTTAAAACAAGTTGATCAGGCATTCTACAGGGAAAAGAGTTGCTTAGAGAGCAACGCACCTTAGAGTGATTTGGTCATGTCACTGGATGTACGTCCACAATGTCTGACTCCATCCTCTTCACCTCTCTCCAAGCTTCCAAGCAATGCCGGTCGTCCTGAAAATAATAATCAACAATAAACAGGGATCAAATTTTAAAATTCAATAGGAACAAAATAAGTAAAGAAAGTGATATGAAGCAAAATTACACAAAACATTTCCTTTGTGCAAACTGAAAGAGTACGATCTGATTGTGAAACCCTTTCTTTGACATGTCCGCTGAAATCAAAAGATCTTTCTGGGTGGGATAATACAAGTCAGCAAATTCTGTTCCTTTGGCAAAAAAAAATCTGCATGAGGCAGAAAATACCAATAATCTTATAAAATGATCTGCTCTTCCCTCCCTGTGATTACAGGATTTGTAAGTTGCATGGTTTTCGGTCAGAATTTGGTCATTAAAAGCGGCTACATTTGGTGAGTTTGAAGCAAAGTTAAGACCTGCTTGATATCCTCTGAAGGCGTGACCTTTCCATGAAAAACAATAACATGAATTTAAAGTGATCCAGAATGTTTAAACTTGTCTTCAACACGAAATTAAGCATCGATTTCTAACCCGGTTTGAGGAGGGGGAGTGTCTCTTATATAAGTGAACATGATGGGTACCAAAACTTTCAAAGAACACTGTGTCCTAACAATCATGACAATGTAAGAAAACTGAAAAAAAAAAAAAAACACTGACAGAGAACATCAGATACTGTTTGAATATATGAATGTACATCACATCCATTTGTCTCCTTTAGAACGCGCAACTTTCAGACAAGCGTGTCAAGCCTGCTGTCGACAACTTCATACAGTCTGCACAGAACGTTTAATATCTTTTTTCTCGCTGAATACATTGAAACGCATTTTTCACAGAATCAAGAAGACTTCTTAATTTAATTATTATTACACATATATGTTCCTTCAATCGTGCAAGTCATTCAAACTTACCAGATGGGACGGAGGGGGAGTTGAGACTGGAAACTTCTGTCCTGTGGATGTTTTAAAACCGCAACACAGGCTTCAGTCAGAAGTTACTTCAGAGAAGATATCCAATGAGAGGAGAGGGCATGTTGTGTTCATGGGAGTGTGACGGCGAGGAATGACTTAAATGATGATTTACACAACAAAAAGTGTTTTCTATTGGTCTCCGTTACTTGGCTCTGGACCATAGACTGCTGCGTTCATGGTTAGTTGCCTTCAAGTGTTGTACGAAAAGTCGAAATCTGCACGATGAACGAGAACTGCAAGTGTATAACATTTTACTTTAATCTTAATTAAACCTAATGTAGGATTTTTCTACATGTAGACCCAGCTATAGGATACAAAAATAATAATAAAACAAATTGCTTACCTTGAGTTTCAAGATTAAAATCTCTGTTAAAAAGGTGGGGAGGCTTATAAATCCTAAAACTTGAATTAACAATATCATTTGGGCTTAATATCCAAACAAGTATGTTACCTAATTAAGACTTTGAATACGCGTTTGGTATTTTTTCCCATTAGTCATCATAAAGTCACCAGGCTACATCAGAGAATTACATAGCTTGCATTTTGAAATTGTAGTCACCAAGAGCACATGAACGCATCATGTTCATCCTGAAACCCGACCACGTGACTTAAACTGGAGCTACTTCAAGCCAGATGCCAACACAGCAACTAAAGGATGGAAGAAAAATAAGAAAGAGGGGCATAAAGAAGATGGCAGGGTGTAGAGTTCAGGTTAGAACCATCAGTCATTTGTTTTTATTGTCCGTCTCTTCAAAGAAGTAGGAGATCAAGACTCACTTTACTTTTTAAAGTTTGTGGAAAATGTTTCCTGGACAGAAAATATTAATCTGAGAGTATACTTTTATATTCAAACCTCAGTCCAAAGTCTCTCTATATTGAAACATCTCTTTCTAACTTAATCAAACCAGCTGCACGTGAGAGCACACACACCTACACACACCTACACACACACACAGCAGGAGCAGCGGTGACGGGGGTTTACGACCTCAGTGGTTCTTTACTGAACCATATGTAGCTGCACCTATAGAAGGAACGAACATGTGTGTTTCCAGTCAGAGCCACACAGAAAAAAATCTATTTCTTAAACCTGCCAGTTATAGAACTGCTGAGCTGACAGAATATATCAGTCAAACGACGTCCAAAATGAATATGCATTATTGTGTATGTAGTGAGCATGGGGGCTGCTGTGGAACAGTGGTAGAGTGAGTCAGGGGTTCGATCCCCAGCTCCTGCAGCTACATGTCAGATGTGTCCTTGGGCAAGACACTTAACCCTGAGTTGCTTCGTCTGCAGCGTGCATGAAGGTTGTAGTTAATACTAGAAAAACGCAATACAAGCTCAAGTCCATTTACTATGTTTTGATGAACAATGTCCCTGCTGATTCTCTGATTCTGATTCTGATGTTCAAAAACTGGGAGTCACATTTTCCGTTACATTTTTCCCTGTTATTACTTTTACCACTATCACCACTGATGTGTCTTAGTAAATTTTCTTTTAAAATGTCTCTGTGAAGTTAGGTCACATATCTATTAAAAAAAAAAGCACAATGACAAACAAGCTCATATAAAACATTCAGCAAGTTCTTGGTTCTACCCTATCCTTACTGCTGCTAGTTTATTACAAATCTGTACCGGTATATTTTATTTAGAAATGTCTATTGCTGCTACTGTGTACAGTATATTATTTGTATATAACTTGTGTTTTTATTTTATTCTTTGTATATGTGTGCTGTTCTATCCTTTGGTGTTACCTGCTGCTGGAATCTGAATTTCCTGAGGGAACCTTCCCAAGGGATTAATAAAGTTCCTATCTATCTATCTATCTATCTCTATCTATCTATCCTGAAACTTTAAAATAATAACATTACACATGCAACATTCATTCAAATGTCCTTTGACTGTCATGTGCTGCTCTCTTCAAGAAAATGCAAAACCAAGTTCATCAGAAAAATAATATTAAAACAAAATAAAAAAACATCATCCCTGAATTTAAGGAGGAATACATGTCTGATGTCCTACAGAAACAAACATCAGATGTTCTTCAAACATCAGATACTTGTCACATACTTCTCTAACACATCACAACATCTCAAACCTCTGATTGCTGAGGCTCAGGTGCTCAGTGGCAGCTGACATGAGGCAGCTGTGAGCGGTGAGTTAGATCACCCTTATAAACACGAGGATTAAATATTAGTGTACATGACTCTTTGGCTTTGGGGAGACTTGGCTGAGAGTGTGCTAAACATATGTTCTGCAGATTGACAGACACATTCACAGCGTTAGACAAAAGATGTCCAGTATGAAAAAAAAGAGAAACTGAACAATTGGCTGCTTCACTTCTTGTATACACACCTATTCATGCCTCTAAATATAAATCCAACCAGAGGAATACTCAGAATGAACAGCTGTCTCAACTTCCCTGTGATACTGCAACAGAGTCAACCTGCTTTTAAAACACAAGTTAATTTATTAAACATTCCTGCCACAAACACAAATATACATTTACAGTATTCATATACAGTCTACAAAAAGGTAAACAAGTGAAACACACAGCATTGGTCCTCTGTGGCATGACTTAATCAAAATAGTTCTCTTTGGCTACAAACACCACACAAAACACACAGCAGCCGGGAGCGGAGACCTGAGTGAGTGAGCTGTGATACATCGATGACAATGACATGACTCTTTATCTGAGAGTAGGCTGCTCTCTGTCTCGCTCCAGCTGTACTCTCTCTAAACATCACCGCGTGTACACACACACACACACACACACACTGATTTAAACATTCAGAGTGCCAGTGCAGAAGATCATGATTTTTTTTCCCAAACCCCTCATGTGGTTGTTGGAAAAACACAAGACAGTCTGGATCAGTTCTCTGAAGTTTAAACAACTCTCTGACAATTATTGTGCAACATGATTTGGAACATTTCTAGAACATTCAAAGGACATCAAGCATAACTCTTACCTATTGATGCTAACAGACAGTATATTTGAGGTACTGAAGAAAGTTTGTTTTTTTGCATTATTTTTAGACAGCAGCAATATGCTGAACCTTACAGATCAATGTTAATGTTTTTGTCTCATTGATTTTGATTATAAGTGATACTCCATACTTTACTCTGGTCCAGCTGAACTCTAGTAACAGTTGTGTCACTCATGTGAGATGACTCCTACACTTACATTCATGAAGCAAATATGTCACTGATTAAACATTTCCAAACAACTGAAGATCAACACCTGGAAACAATCTGCAATCCTAGTCTATCATTGTCTGATGATGATATATGCCTCTGGGAACGGATGCCAGTTTGTTGGTAACTGCACTGTAACCAGCAGTTTGGGTTAAAGAAAGACTTCCAGCAAAGACTGAAGTAGCACCCGTTCTGTTTCAGTACAGTTTCAGTTCAGAACAGTAGAAACACAAAAGGCTTCCCTCTGACTTTCTTCAGTGATGGTAGCCCAAAAAAGAAACATAGTTTCTTAGCTTACTGTCAATTACCAGATCTTATATCTGCAGAAATATCATCATCATGACTCAGATTTCTTAAATAGAAAAAATGTAAGCATTGTTAAAGGTCACATATTATCCTCCTTTTCAACAAGTTTAAACAAGTCTCAGAGCTCCCCCAAAACTAAATCCACTCTGTTCCTGTATTTGATCATGTCACCCCTCTATTTCAGCCCTGCTCAGAACAGGCTGTTTCTGTGTCTGTAGCTTTAAATATGTAAAGGAGCTGTGTCTGACCACGCCCCCTCTCTGGAAGGGCTTTGGCTGTCTTGCATCATGTCCTATTGTTTACTGTGAGAAGTCAGACTCAAGAGGGCAGAACACCTGGGGGAGGGGCTACTGCCCTTTGTGATGTCATGAAGGGAAAATCTCCAAACGTCCTGTTTGAGCACACATTTTCTGAAAAGTGGAGCAGGCAGAAGACGGAGATGATGGACTTTTCTCATTCTTGAGTGGTTTGTAGACAGACTAGGGACACGTTAGTGTTAGAGGAACATGGTGAAGTGCATTTTGCATAATATGTGGCCTTTAAGACTATCCTCAAGGGGAGAAGAAAACCACTTTCAGAATGCTTGTTTGTTGAAAGGAGGTCAGATCGATCATTTCTGATGCAGTTCAGGTAGTCAGGGAACCTAAACGTAGATGGTTTTCATGACAGCGTCAAGATGAAATGTTTGATTTAGAACAGATTGTGAGCTTCACTTTCATGCAGACGTCTCTTTATAGAGACAAAAACCTGGCTGCTGTTTATACCTAAATCATGACATAAGATGGTTAAAGGTTACTACTGCTCCACATTCTTAGGAACTTCTGCTCCATGTGTGGTTTTGGTCTTCATCATTGTGCTGAAAAGGCTGTGCAGGCGCCATGCTTGCGAAGAGTTAGTCCAACATTACAGAGCTGATCGGTCGTGTTTATGTCCATCTATGGTCCCTTTTCTCTTTTTGTCCATTCCTGTATTCCCAAAACGTCTTCCACCCTCAGGAGGATGCTGTGCCCGCTCTCATGATCCTGAAGAGTGAGTTGACATTATTGCTCTTGATGGCGTCTCGACAGGCGGAGATCACTTGGTTCTTGGGCTTACCCACTGAAGAGAAGGATGAACAGCAACAGAAGGAAATAAGGGGACAAGGTGGCTTGCAAGATGTTACATCACACAGAGGTTGATGAAAAATGCTTTAATATTCTGTTCATAGATCACTCACTCACATTGGCAAAGCTTTGACTGTCAAAACATGGGAAAAGCTTACAGGGTTACAGGAGTCAAAATGGACTTCATCTATGGAATACCCATGCACAATAATAGCAACAAAAGCTTGACTCCAAGCCAAAACTTACCTCTGAGTCGTCCTGCCCGCTGAATGGCCTGGTTTACAGACTTGAGGCAGACCAGTAATGCATTATGGTTGTTAGAACGGATTTTGTACTCGTTGATCAGATCCCTGTTTAGATCGTACAGCTCTCTGTAACGCTTCTTCATAGTTGTCCTACAGAGGGAAGAAGAGAAATCAGACCAGAGAGAAAGACTCACAATGAGTTTACTCCTGTGGTAGAAAATACCTTATACAGGTTTACTCATTGTGGAATATACAGTCAGCACTATAAGCGTTATAAGAGCAGTTATTGTAACACTACTGTTGGAGGAGGATTCAGTAGTTTGAGCCAGATGTATCCAATAAACTGAGTGTAAGTGTTCTTTGCTCCAGAAGTCAATACAGTGGACCTTTTTTTATATGAGACTTGGCAAAGCAGAAGAAAAACATGTGGAACTGATACCATTAATAATGGCTTTATCATTTTCACGCCTTCAATAAAAGCATGCAGAATACCATAACTCATGAGGTAGCAGGCCCACAGAGCAGAGAGCCAACAAAACTGTTATTAATTACACTGTGAAGGGAAATATGTCTGCTGGAAATGATGTTTAATAGGTCCCTTTGTTACCTCTCTGTTTGTTTGTAAGAGGTCAGATCAAAACCCTGTTAGTGAGTAAAGCTGTTCTGTCCTATACATTTCGAGGTTACTCACATGTCACTCAAAAGGCGAGCGTCCTCTGCTTGCACGAGCATGTTCCTGATGTAGTTGGAGTGGTCAGCCATGGCTGCGGTTAACTTCTGATGGACCGAGTGGAACTCATCCACCTGGCATGCAGAGGATAAAGATTCTATAGTAAACCATATCAACTGCAACATGTTGTAATGTCTGTGCTTATGTAATGACTGGAATGATTATTCTCTAAAATCATGAAGTTCACATAAACGTAAAAGTCTCTACATTTCATCTCCTTACAAACAATGAATTCAGGTGAATGCAGGCATAACAACTGACTGATGGTATTTCATGTTGGAGTTTCAAAGATATTAAATGCAGTAGAGGGTTTTCTTCTGTAAATGTCCAAACCTCAGTGAGTGTAGTGCGTAGCTCCTCAAAGTATCCTGGGAAGTCTGCTTCTGCTGATAAGTCCTCTATGCCCAGGAAGGACGCCAGGGACTGGACCAGGTCTCCTGCCAGGTCAATGTCGTCTGTTCTCAGAGTGATCTTATGGGGGAACATTCCAGGAGATATTGCATCTTAACCATTAAAGTTTTGCATACTCTTATAAGGTGAAGTAAACTTTATCATCACAGTCATATTAAACTTTACAGGTACAAAAAAAAAGTTAATGAAAACCTTTATTCCTAATTCTTTGATTAAAGTCGTAATTTTATTGAAACATTTTACATGACACAAATCAATGATAATGATGCATGATGGAGAGAAGAATGCTGCCTGAATGTTGATTAACAGACATCAGTCATTGGAACTCATAAAATGAAAATAACCTCATGTTTACATGTTTAAATGTTTTGAGCCATAAGGCTTTAGTAAATTGATTCTCTTGCTAATGTAAAGTTAAAGCTGGCAGACAGATTGTAAGGATAGGATAGGATAATACTTTATTGATCCCCAGAGGGGAAATTCGGGCATTGCAGCAGCAAGACAGAGAAAGAAGTAATACAAAATAGATAGAAACAACAATAGGATTTATATACAAAAGAATATAAATAGTTGAGCAATGCAGGACAATTACGAATTATGTGTAGTGGATGGCAAGTTAAAGTGACCAGTGATGATATAAAGTGACTTGTGTGATCAAAAAGTTTAGGGTTATGTAAACAGCAGTAACAGAGCAGTATGATATGACGATCTAACCCACACATCTTCATCAAGGTTTTATACAAACAGAATGCTGATGTGTTTGTGCATTGTACCTGTCCATTGCTGATGCTGATGGACAGAAGTCCACCTCCTCTTAGTGAATTAAAACTGACGTTGGGACTGTCTACTCCCTCAGGAAGCAAGAAGTTCTGGTTCAGCCACATCACCACCTAATGCACATGCATGCAAATGATCGAAACACATTTCTGTAGAGATGAGATCAGTTTTTATGTTAACAGAGATGAAGTATTTCCATCTGTTATAAATATGTGACAGGACTGATCAGAACAACACTTCCTGCTGTCTTGGTCTTCCTGAGAGACTCTCTGACATCCTACCCGCTGTGGTCGGTCGTTGATGCTGAAGGTGACCCTTCCAGTGGGCGGGGCATCCGAGGAGTCAACTGAGATGTCGTACATGGAGAATCGAGGCAGCTGCCGTGTGATTTCAAACACATGGAATTGGGTGCTGGAGATGACAAACAATGAGCTGCAGATAAAAATGAAGTGTTTGGGGGGGGGTAATAATATAATCATCATATGACAACACACATGTGTGTCTTACTCACACACATCTTACCTCGTTTTCCCTCCAACAAAGGCTTTGATGTGCAGATCTACTGGGATATCTTTGGGGGGGACGATGGGGACTTGGATACAGCCTGACAGATTTTGGGCGCTGGGGTGGACCACATGACTCTCCCCCTCAAAGATCCCCTCTGCAAAGATGAGCACTGCACGGATGATGGTTTCTGGAGAGGAAACACAGATGGACAGACTTGTTAATATGAACTCGGTCTGTAACGTGTGAAATTCTAAGCTAATGTGCTAAAACACTGTACCATTTGGTGTTGAAATGCTGAGCTCTACATGAGCCTTCTGGGCTTCTGTAGCAGGTTTCACTGACAGCGCCGTCTGGAGCTGAGTGTTGGCTGGTATGACACTGTTAGTCTCGGACACACCCTGAAACAATGGCACAGTTTCTGAGGTTGTTAGCATATAAAATAAATGCTGACCAATTTAAATTCAGATCCCTGTTATGTTGGATTGTCTTTCATGGTATTTGTAGTTTTTTAATTTGATTGTTACTGCTGAAGGACGTTTACTATCTCCTTAACAAAAGGAGACATGGTAAAATATGAAATAAAAAAATGTCAAGTGAAAAAAGGATTTGCCAAAGAAATAAATTAGAGCTACAATTCAGGATAATTCAGAAGCCCTTCAGTACTGCATAAAAAAGAATAGCCAAAAGTAACACCAGTAACTCTGTCCTGCCATAGAGCTTAGTGCAATAAAGAAAAGGTATAAAAGTTAGGATAATAATATGACAATCAGATATTAAAATGATTTAGAAGTAGAAGATATTTTCTACATTGTACGGACAATTTACCTAATGTTTCAAATGCTTAAAATACCCGCCGATTTTGGCTCTGCAAACAGGATGAATGCATTCTGTGTAGTTTTGAGAAATCTTGGTTTCAAGGTTGAACTAATAGAAATGGACAAGGGGGGTCATTGTGGATTTTATTTTTTCATAGATCTTGTGAAGACATCCATCTCTCTATCTCCCTCTTGTATTTATCACATTTATATATACACATATCTAAATGCAATGCTTCAGTTTTTCAAGCTGTATTCTGTAAAAGTTGGACATGATGGGGTAATAAAAAAGCCTTAATGAAAATAATATACCTTGGCGTTCTCCTCATAGTTGCGTAGCTCCAGTAAGAGGTTTTGTCTGCGTTGGCTGAGCTCTCTAATGAGGTCCTGTTCAGAACTGGTGTCCATAAGATTCCCCTTTAGGTCCTTACTGGCTGGCAGGTAACCCCGGACTACAAGATAAAGACATTTACAAGATGAATCCAACCTGAAGAATCCAACCTAGACTCAGTGCTAAACAAATGTGTAAAGCAGGTTTGCAAGCTTTGTCTGAGTTAAGCTTCAAATGACAGCTGAGGCCGACTGAACTTTTTTCATTATTTAAAGATTTTTGACATCATCACAAAAATTAAGAAGGTGAAATAAGATATGCTGCTAGATGAAACCTCAGAGAATCACATATGACTCTCAAATTAAATTAAATAATTTCATTTCCATTGTTCTTTGCTGTTATTACTAGTCTACGTTGTCAAGTGTGGATGTATTTTCTCTGTAATTTGGCAAATATACCTTTAACAAGGTTTCGCCATTCATGAACACACATACAAAAACACACACAACACACTGACTGACCAAGACTAAACAATACATAACACATAGTAATGAATATAATAAATGTTAAAATATACATTCAGGAACTTGTTGTTACACACACAAACATAGTCAGGTACACCCAAACCTCCTACCCTCTCCGTCTATAGAAGTGCAGATAAGTTGTTTCTCTCCATCCAGTCTGTAGTCCCCCTCCACCACTCCGGCTACAGATGAGGAGAAGTTGTCTTTGAAAATAACCTCGCCTGTGCGGTCACTGCGTGCATCAATCTAAACAAAAAGGGAATAAGAGGAAAGACTGGCTTGAGATACTGAAGTAATGAATGAGCTGTTGTGCCTTCTAAACTGTTTGCTTACCTTTCCATTGGACCAGCCAGTGATGAGCTCCACCACGCCATCTGCGTTCAGGTCAAAGGCGTGGATGCTCATTGCATGATTCTTAGACTGAGTGGATAAGAGGACACATTTGAAGTTATGGATCTTTGTTAAAGGGCATTACTGTGGAGTCAAACGTTACATGCCCTGCTCATGTGCACTCAAACAGCTATGGGAATGTAAAATACCAGCTGACTATGATAAAAGATACAGAGGGGAGGGACAAAAAGACTTCTAGCAAACACAACATTCAGAGGGAAATGCTAATGGTGAAAATATTACAAATGGGCAAATTGTCTTTACACATACAATGTCTCAATTCTATTCCTACAGTAGCATTATTATAAGGTAAACCCTCCTTTTCCATATCAGCATTTTCATGTACGATTGCAATACCTTAATCCTCCAGTAACGGGCGGTGCGGTCATAGACTCCCACGGTTCCATTAGCCAGAGCATAGCCAAACCTGCTGCCATGCATGTGGCACAGTGATGTAACTGTCTGTGTGGAGAAAAAGAAGTGTTTATATTAATGAGTCTGTCGATCTGTGTTTCCTCTCCAGAAACCTTCATCCGTGCAGTGCTCATCTTTGCAGAGGGGATCTTTGAGGGGGAGTCATGTTGTCCACCCCTGCGCCCAAAATGTGTCAGGCTGTATCCAAGTCCCCATTGTCCATTTACCTCATTTTCTGTCATCTCAGACACAAGCTCATCCTCCTTGAATACTCGGATGTCAAAGTCCTCCGATCCTACCAGGAGCTGTAGACACAAAACATCAACACACTTCTATGTTAGTAAAAATTATTTTTCATCTCACTCAGACAAAATTAAAGCGGTGGCAGTGTGTCCACACAGCATGTTTATCTGACTGCCTGACCATCAGGACTTACCTCATTTTTCCCATCCCCAGTGAAGTCGCAGAGCACCAGAGATCTGACATTATCTCCAGTCACCTAAAAGATACGTTTGTTTAGCTACTTATACAAATAATTTATCCTAATATATTAAAGTTTTTTGCAAAGACAACAAAAACATTCACTGATCTACTCATGTATTCTTAATAGGCATGATCAAATCCATTGGAATAATTATTTTGACTTGTAAAAGTGACCACAAATGGATGGATATTCAAAAATGTAAAAATGAAATAATGAATTCTCAATTCTCATTCTCAATAATAATATCACATTGTTAATGTGTAACTTGAATGTCCTCATAATGCCAACTAAAAAATGGCTTAAGCTTAATGGACTCTCACTCTTATTATTTTTGTTTTATATTGCTTATTAATGAAACATATCTCTTGAATGTAAGATAGATTTGATCTTTTCTAATATTAAAACCTTGTCTTAGTGCTTACTGTCCAGAAATGGTCATTGCCAAGGTAGTCAAAGCCTTGTAAGGCACAGTTTCCTCCAATGATGGCAAGAGGATTCGGGATGTCCCCCAGTTTCCCCAGCACAATAGCATTGGCCCCATCAGAAACCTACAACCAGAGAGGAAACAGAGACACAATCTCTCAAAGTGTGATTATAAAAAGTGTAAGCTACATGTTGAAATCATATTGCTTAATAAAAAAATGCAAAAAAATCTATTAATGTTTCCTTCAAACTAGCTGAGTCCCTGAAGAACAAAAGTGTCCATAAAGGGGTAAATTAAAAAGTAACACATTTATTCAGTGATTACATTTATAATGCAATGTGAATCTTTTTTTTGTGACTCATTTGTGTCCGCCTCCCCTCTCAGCTCCACTCACCTCTCTGTAGAATATATCAGCGTTGTCATGGACATTATAAGCCAGCAGGTTGGTCTGGGATCCCACCAACAGTGTGTCTCCAGTGGTGTTTGGTCCCAGTGTCCCTGCTGTTAGACAAGTGACTGCCTGGTTAATGTTGAGCAGAGAGATGTCTGAATCCTGAGCGCTCTGACTCAGTCGATGGGCCACAGGTCTCTGACCACGAGCATGAGGGTTGTGGATAAAAACCTTCAAATGGAATAAGAACAAGGGTAAAGACTTGAGTGAAAACTGAAGTCTGAGGTAAAGCAAATATTAGTAAGAAAGTCACCCTAAAATGAAAAGATTGTGTGTTGTAATGGTGAAGAGGTGAAGACATTGCATAAAAACCTGAGTGGGTGAGTTCAGACAGAAAGTATAAGTAAACAAAGGAAGAAAGGACTGCCATGTACTCGTAACCATGCTATGCAGTCTTCTTTTTATTTATTATGCCTTCCCAAAAGTAATATAGGAGTAATTAAGGTGTTGATGTTCCTCACCTTTCCTGCCTGTGTGGCTGCAGTCAGGCATGGGTGGACTCCATCAAACTTCCCCACAGTCACCATGCGAGGGTTAATCTTGTGGTTGAGCTTCAGCGTGAATATGGGGACCAACATAGCGCCTGCTGTAAGACCTTAATCTGACAAAAAGTCAAGAAAAACAGAACAGAGAAAAGGCGATAGAAAGAAGGAGGCACTTTATTTTATTTCTGATCGTTTCTGATACTAAATCATAAAGTCTGAACTGCAGGTTGTCTTGCATGTAACCAAGTGATAATGTTTTATTTTGCAACACTAATGTAATTACAGGCTTTGCACACACAGTCAGTGGAGAGTCCTGTTGCCTGGCAACAGTGGGAAGCTAAAGCTTTCCGTTTGGCTAATCTCCCTGTCGTTAGCGTTACAATAAGGCCAACTATCCAACAAAAAGACTTCACACATCGCTACTAAATGTATTATCAGCACTGTGACATTATCAAGTACGGTATTTATCCTTCAGATTAATGGCAAATTCCTTATATTTGCCTGAAATTCCTTGCAAGTCTATCGTAACTAGCTCACCTTAACGGGGATGTTTCTGATATCACCGGAAACCACTGGGATCCTACTGCAATAAAACACACAAGATCACTTTTTAAAAGAAACTGTAACAGAAACTCTTACCTGGTCCCGTATTCACAGTAAATATTAGATTTCGGTAAAAAATGAGCTAGCCAGCTTTTAAACTAGCTAGAAATCACAGTTACGTCGAAGAGACGTGAGACGTCACAGTAGATTACCTTTCAAGAACCGTTTCCGGCTGCTGTTTTCAAAATAAAAGCATCTATATTAGAGTTTTGAACATTTTATGAGAAAAGAGTAAGATTGCAATTTAACTGAATACATTTACTTACAGCATTTAAAAGCAATGTAGATGTACCTTTATCCCTTTCCACTGCTCTTTACTTATACTCCTAGGAGAAACATTTTATAGCCGACTTTTTACTCATCTGCATTTATTATTCAACAAAAGCTAGTTATTGGAGATACAAGCTTAGCATGCATTTCATTGAATTTTAAACTATTGCATATATTATTATATTTGTAAAGGCTATAGGCGCAGAGTCCGCTCACACTCACCTGGAGCTCCGAGCTGGTAAGTTAAGTTAACTGATTCTATCAGGCTAAAAAAAGTCTTCATTACATTTTCTGTAATTTTTTCCCCAAGTTTGAAATGTGACAGATTAAATTAATGATCCATGTTATAGTATTGTATCCAACTCAAATAGTAGAGTTGTAATAAGCTGTAATAAGAAAGTAATATTATACTAGTGCAATTTTAACAAACGAAAAAAACATACAAGCTTTCTGGAGAAATGTACTTACAGAGCTTACAGGGAATATCAGTAGCTTACATTTCTCATCACATTTTCTGGACACATCATTGTGAATGTCTCACATCACCTTTGGTGGAGTTATTTTTTTCTGGCAATATAAAGGTCTATGGAATAAGTCAAGCAAGGCTTCAAATGTGAGTTTTAAGAGTTGATTAAAAAGAAGAAGACCTTTGATATGATAGCATATTCAATATGAATCAAACGTTTCTCTGTTGGCTGAAGTGTAAGATTATGTATTAAATAATGTTAAGAATAGTCACTGTGGTCTAATTGGCTAAAGTTACATGGCACTGATGTTAGGTATGCAAAGGCTGCAGTATTGCACTTAAGGCCTTCTTTGGGTTCTGGTGTTGTCCAGGATGTGTGGGATGTGGTTGCTCTTTAGTGAAGATGGCTAGTGTAGGTCTCGCTCAGGTTAGGGATACTGAAGCTGATGATCCACTATGCTGTCTTCACCATCGGCTGCAGGTCTCTCAGCTGTGATGCTGCTGATGAAGTACCAGATTATGCAGCATTATGTCAGAAGTTTATTTACAGCTTTTCAGGAAGTGTGTTGTACCTCAGGGTTCTGAGAAAAAAAGATCTGACCTGAAATAAGCTGTTCAGGATCCAGGTCCAGTCCTGATTTACAACTTCAAACTTTCAATCCTGCGGCTCTTCCTCATTCATGTTTGGTACAGAGGGAACAATAATTAAACTTATGAGGACACAGCTCTTTGGCTGTTATAAAGGATAAGGCTGGTTACCTGGCTCAACCCAAAAGGGTTAGGAAATATTTCATCCACACCTGGTGCATTACCTCTGCACACTGCCTGTCGACACCTCGAACTTGAAGCTGTTTGTTGACATGGATGATGTTTTTCTTCTTTCTAGATCCTTGCTTGTGTTGATCTCACTCTCAGATGTACTTTGCTTTCAACAAAGGCATCTGCTAAGTGAAAATGCATCAAGTTTTTTCCTATTGGTCTTTTAGGCAAACTGATATTGATCATGATTAGAGGAGATGCTCGCCTTGATAGGGTACAGCTTGAGGGCGCGGTCAAACTGGCCATCTGTACCTTCAGGGCGTCCCTTAAAACAGTGGTTCCTAAAGTGGAGGTCAGGACCCCCAGGGTGGTTGTAAGACACTGAGATGTCATGAGATGCCCACCAAAAACACACATAAAAATGCAAAATGATTGAAAATTGCATAGTTTACGCATCATAACGATTTGTTCTGAAATGAAAGTAATATGTAACATAAAATCTTAAAATGGAAGTGTGCACATGACTGAAAAAAATGTAGGCATGTGTGTTGCTCTTGACAAACAAAAAATGCACACAGACATCAACAGTGTGGCAGTTAATTGTGTTTTGTATATCCACTCAGTGCCACAGTCTAAACATGGAGGTTACTTGTTCTTCTTCTAGCATTTCTTACATATTATTTTGGCTTTTAGGGTGTTGTGTTCTTTGAGTTTTGCTGATGCCAGTGTTTGGACAGGCCTATTAGTCTGTCCACTTATTAGTGTGTGTGTGCCTGGCTGTGCATGTTAAAAGCTTTTACCCTCTCCAGGGACAGCGGGGGTCCTCGGTCTATTTTGGGGGTCAAAAGGTTTGGGAACCCCTGCCTTGAAACACTTTATGATCACAGATGTGGCAGCAATCAGCCCGCTGTCCTTTGGGCTTGTCACTGCAGAGGTTTTAGGAACAGGAATCATGTTGGTGGTTCTCAGACTGGTAGGGACTGAAGCTTGTTGTAGTGACATGTTAAATGTGAGTGTGAACACTATATACAGCAAACTGTCAAGCACCTTAAGAGCTCTGCCCAGAACACATCAAGGCACAGCTGCATTGATGCAGGAAATATTTAACAAATCTACTTTATCTGATTAGAGGGTGAGAGGCTGGTCGCCCTCTGATGGGGGGCTGATTATAGCTGCTCATTTGTTGTAGGCGTCCTCAAAGCAACAGAGTAGTTTTCAGTTGGTCTGGAGTCAGAAAGGGAGATGTTAATTGAGGTGGGGGTGCTATGAGTTTGTTTACAGTCAGTGATGTTTGGGATTCCCTGCCATGTAGTGATTGAGTTGTTGTTGTTGTTGAAGTTGTCCTCAATGCTTTGCTTGTATTTAATTTTAGTAGATATATTGTCTCCTACTGTACTTTTAGGTTTTAAGATCAGTGATTAAACTTTTCAAACTACTGATGTAACAACTAGGGACCCATCATTTTATCAAGTCTGTCCACATTCTCTGGTGGTCCCAGTATGTTGACGTTACTGGGCATTATATCCAACTCTGAACCTTGAAAGGACTGACACTTATAGCTTGTACACAAAGATAAAACAAAAAACAAAAAACATTTAAATTGATAAAAAATCCTGATTAATATCTAATCCCCTGTACATCCATCTATTCACTATGATTACGTTGATCTGGACCTTGATCCCTAACCCTCTCAGCAGAAGATAGCTGCATTATGTTCTTTTGACCAATGAAAGTTCCAATTTTAAATGTTTTGTGAAACACTTTTACACTCCCTTTCAAAAGGGAGGGCTCGTCCGGGATTTGAACCCGGGACCTCTCGCACCCTAAGCGAGAATCATACCCCTAGACCAACGAGCCATACCATGATAGGAAAAAAGGAGGTTTTCAAACTCCTTCCTTGGTCCTCCTGGAGATGCAGTTTGACTCCCCACTGGTGATGTGGCAGCAACAAGACTGATACTTAGTGTAGCCAAAGAGCGTCCTCTGCTGCTTCAAGTTTGACATACCACTCAACACTTGTGTACCTGTTTCCAGTGCTAAGGTGCAGCCTGGTGAGGTAGGAAACACATCTGTCTGTCAAGGATCTTCCATTCTGGGATCTTAGGGCCTCTACTCTGTGATCATTTAACACTTGTGATTTACCGTTTTTCAGCAACAAGCTATTCAAACATACATACATGCCTGAAATGCACAGAGGCCATACTCTGGTGGCAGTGGGTTTGAATCTGACCTGGGCCCTTTGCTGCATGTTACCACCAACCCCCCCTTAATTTTTAAAAGCTTATTAAAGAACACTATCAATGTTGTCTCATTTAATACTGCTACACTGTATCTCTTGTTTTCCTATGTATCATGTCATTCCAAGCATGCGCAGACAACTTCTTGCTGCTTCTCTAATCAGTATGTATCTAGGGCATTTCCCTTTTCTATACGGGAGGTTCCCATACTGATGTGGGAAGCGAGCAAGAAAGAAAGACAGCATCTGGAAGATATCTGGGAGATGGCAGGAGAAGTGAACCACCAGCAGTTGCATAGTTAATCATAATAAGCCAAAGAGAGGATGTCTGTTTCATAGAGGGGATGAGCAACTAGAACACAGATCTTATTGTCTGTTATTATCACCCGCTGTCCGTCTCTTTCTCCATTTGAGTGTTCACTCTCTCTCTCACTCTGCAGAAGTCTCTTTCAAGAAATCAATGCCTTTTTAAAGCTAATGAAGGTATGAAGTGGTCACTGAGGTCAATGTCAGCTGTTAACAATCATACTTCAATTTAACATGTGATTTAATTAGACAGGAGACATGATATGAAGACACCAGGTGTAAACAGCATCATGTGTCATGCTACCGTGGTGACCTTCAACAGGACACATTAAAACGGAGGGCTCGTCCGGGATTTGAACCCGGGACCTCTCGCACCCAAAGCGAGAATCATACCCCTAGACCAACGAGCCAACTGTAGCATCACTTTGACATCCACGTAGTTGTACACAACCTGTCAGACTGGTGATGTGGCAGGCTGGAGGCCCCGAGCACAGCTGACTGAACAGCTCCCTCTAGCTGTCATCGTGAGAATGACAGCGCACAGAGCTACAGTCTAGCGAACGGGATTGCGAGAGTGTAAGCTTTTGTAAGGCATTTCAAACAAAAGAGATATACACTAAATTGAATTGTAACGCAAATATATGAATTAGTAATGACTCAAATGTGAATATAATTTGCACATGCTTTTTTGTGGATGATACAGTCCATTGTTGTGTGAAAACAAAATCACTATCTGCCTACGAGTCTTCGTCCGGGTCCAACTTTACCAACGTTTCGTTCAGAGTCGGCATGTCAGCTCAGATTAGCTTTAGGCTAGTTAGCCATTCTCAGAGAGGACTGGATTTACATTCACAAGATGGCAACAGAGGCGAAACGACATAAGGTTGCAAATAAATCATTAATTTGATGTTGTTGTTTTAAATCTATAATAGATAACGTCACTGCCTGAGCTATTAGTACGTAATGTTGTCTTGTATTATTAGCTTCGTGGTAAGTTTACAGTAAGCCTCATGTATGAATAAGTTCTGTAAAAGCTTAGTTTCCTGTGTTTAACACCCATTCTGCCAAAGTTACTGTTAGTCTACTTAAACTATTACAAATATTATATATAATTCCGGACTATAAGTGAGCGATCATCACGGTCTTATGGGTCTGACACGTGTTTGTACTTGTTATATTTGTGCTAATGTGGAATAGGTCGCTTTTACAGTGCCTGAGTCGTGTTTCTCTGTCTTGAATATAGCTGCCATGCCCCAGCAAATGTAAATGCACCACTCGATTGGTGATTGAGTATGTCTGTGCTGACAGGTAGATGATGGTTTGGCGCTCAGTCCCCTGCACAACTTCCTGCAGTGGTGCCAGAGTGTCGGATTGGTACTCAGCAATAAGGTATGATGCTGCAGCCTGAATGTTGTTGAAGCTGGATCGTTCAACATGACTCTCATTATAGTAACATTGTCTATCTGATCTCTCTGTAGGTGTGTGTGAGTAAAGAAGGAACTGTGGCAGAATATGGCATGCTGGCGAGGGACGACATCGAGGAGGGGGAGGTTTTGTTTACAATCCCCAGATCTGCTCTTCTTCATCAGGGAACGACAAAGGTCTCTGTCCTGCTAGAGAAAGGTGACAAAGAAGTTTTCCTGATCAATGAAGCTTCCTGCATCACATACCTGTATGTAACCTCTCTTGTTTCTCCTCTTCACAGAGAGGTCATCTCTGGATGGCTCATCTGGCTGGGTTCCCCTTTTACTGGCTCTGTTTTACGAGTATACATCCCCACAGTCCCACTGGAAACCCTACCTCTCTCTGTGGACCAACTTCAAGACACTGGACCATCCCATGTTCTGGTGAAAACCCTTTTTTAAAAAAAAATCAGTGTGTAAACCCCATCGCTTGTCTACTAGTGTGCTTCCAAGCACTCTCGCTGTGGCTCAGTGGTAGAGTCTGTTGTCTCTCAATCAGAAGGTCAGGGGTTTGACTCCCAGCTTCTGCAGATGTCGATTAACCCCAATGCTCCAGCTGTTATGTTGGGCGTGTGTGAATGTGTATGAATGGATTAGTTAATACTTTATGCCTCTGCCATCAGCGTGTAAAAGAGGAGTGGATGGGTAGGTGTGGCCAGCGGTGTAAATGTTGCTTCTAGTAGTCAGACGACTAAAAAAGGTGCTATACAAGGTCATGTCTGTTTACCATTTTAATTTGAAAACATTTTCAGAAGTCCTCCTTAGGTATGGATTTCAAACTTGTGTCACAGTAATCCATATTTCATGTGTGTTAGGTCTAAAGAGGAGAGGGACAGGCTGTTAAGGGGGACAGGTATCCCTGAGGCTGTGGACACAGACCTGGCTAACATCCAGAAAGAATACACTGACGTCGTCCTGCCTTTCATCAAAAAGCATCCTGACCTCTGGGACCCGAACACACACACAATGGAGCTGTACACACTCCTGGTGGCTTTTGTCATGGCTTACAGGTAAAGTGAGCCAAACATGAAATATTTCTAAACATGTTTGTATAACAGAGACCAGACTGCAGAAAATTCAGACAACACTGCAAGGGGCCTGAATCTGACATTTCAAAAGATCTGGTTTGCTTTTAGAAGAAGTGCAGGGTTTTGTAACTGTCAACAAGCATTGACTGCCATTGACAAACAAAAGCTCATGTTATATGAGAATTTGCTGCTTTTTTCAGGTGTACAACGCACCTTCAGGTTACACTGCTGCTATAACAAAACAAAAATGAATATTGGTTTATTGATAAATTTGGGTTTTTGTTTAATAAACAAAAAGCTTGGACCAAACAAAGTGTCAGTCGGATGCAAGTAATTGTAAATATTCTAGTAATTGGCAAAAGAAAAGTCAGAATAAAAAGGTCCAAGTTTTCAAATAAGATTTACTTCTAATATTGTCTTGGGGGTAAAGTGTTAATTTTGGGGTTTGTATAAAATAAAAAGTGAAAAGTGGGGATCTGTTCATTTCGGTCAGTTTTTTGGTTTTTCTTGTTACATCCCAAATATTTTATGTTGGAAAGAAAAACTAATCATCTGAATCATCAACAAAACTAATGGAAAACCCCACTGTTCTTACCCTGAAGTCACCCCGCTGATCCCTCTAGTCCTTTTCACCAATCCCTCCCTTCTTTGTAGTTTCCAAGAGCCACAGGAGGAAGATGATGATGATGAGGAGGAGGAGGATGATGAGGAGGAGGACGAGAAGGCTCCCAACCCACCTATGATGGTTCCCATGGCAGACATGCTCAACCACGTGTCCAATCACAATGCTAATCTAGAGTTTACACCGGTGATGATTACCTCATGGTTCAGATGTTTCCATTTTACACTTTGTTGATTAGTGTACAGCTGCTCATCAGTGAAGTATTTGTGACATGAAGAGTATATTTAACATTAGAAGACCTAAACTGTGGATTAACTGCCCAGTTATCAGGTGCTTTCATTTCTTATCATCATCAGGTTTTTTCTTAAAGTCTTCCTACCCTCGCCTTACGGTCTCGCCACTCTCCATCTTTCTCAGGACAGTCTAAAGATGGTCTGCGTGCGCCCCATTCATAAAGGAGAGGAGGTGTTTAACACCTACGGACAGATGGCCAACTGGCAGCTGCTTCATATGTACGGTTTCACAGAGTCGTATCATAGCAACAGCAACGACACGGCTGACATCCCCATCACCAACTTCTACAAAGTGGTCACACAAGGTGAATGTTGACGCATCAAAAAAACAGAACAGCAAAGTTCTCATTCTTAAATAAGTCTTTGTTTTCTTTGTTTTTACTGAATTTAATGTTGCTTTTTATTCTAAGCTGTCGTAGGATTACCTTGTTCACAGTGAGCTTACTTTAGTTTTGTTGACCAAGATGGCAACCCAGTAAATATGTTTTAGCAAAATGAGCCACCCTGCATTTTCCAATCAACCTCAATGACAACACTTAAAACACCTGCACCTTTCATTTTCTGTGTTTGATCTCACACTCTTAACCTTAGAGGCTTTCTATGTGATTTTTCTCACTTAAATATAAATCAAGTATATCCTCTGAAAATAACTCTGTGAGTCATGACTGTCTACAATGGGTGTAACACCTGAGTCCCACTGTCTGTGATGTTTTCAGAGTTTTCAGAGTCCTATCTTCACTTTGTTTACATCGCCAGGACGGCCGGCTGACTCCTCCCCTCACGTATAAAAGTTGTTTAATTGAGGGACTAGAGAAAAGAAGAATAACATACTGTACTCACTGCTTAACTGTGTTTCTAGATCACGCTCATTTCAGGTAAATTTACATGCAGTGTGAAGATACGAGCATAATAAAGATCGTTAGCATTAGCATGCTAACACAACAATGCAGCGCAAGTTGTTTTGGTTTCATGCTGGTGCTCAAGGGCGACATCTGCTGGATCAAAAAATCACATATAAAGCCTTTAAGAAACATACAGTTATGTCATATTTTGTCCTCACATCTTAATATCTACTGTGTTTGTCTTTACGGTGAGTTCACTCTGTGCTACAGGTGTCATTATCTGACTGAAATCTGGAGTTTGAAGTCATTAATCAAAAAAGTCAAAATTTTTGCTTTTTTTTCCCACCAAAGCATTTACTTCACACACAAAATAAAATTGAGGTCCGATTGAGTTTGCAAGCTAAAATATTCCAAACCCTGTTTTTGTCCCTCTGCCTACCCTTACATCCACAGCTGATCAGCAGTAACACATTTTGTTGCTTGGCAGCTGTTTCAGATTTGTGTTATGCAGGTTTAAGTTGCACGCTGAAAGGTTTATTGGTCAGTTTAAAATCAAAAGAGAAGCAAAACAAGATCCTCACACCAGAAGCTCCTCAGTGTAAAGAAGAGCATGTCATTTATAAATCCTTCAGACGGGAGCTTCTTGGTGTGCCGATCTTGTTTTGTTACCTATTCGTGTTGTTTGGGTTCAGCACCCACTGAGGGATGTGTGTCTTTTTTTTTTTCTTTTCAGTTTAAAATGGAAGACATTATCTCAACAGATCCTGTTCTTTAAATGACTCTGAACAAAAATGACGTTCATCAGTAGAAGAGTCTAACTCTGCTCTGATTCTGGAGCTGTAAATAGAAAGAAAGTTTTCCCTTTCCCTAGTGTTTCTCTTCCCCCTCTAAGTATTGAAAGTGGCTCTTAACTCAGCCGACTTTAATATATCATGTTGTCCATGTTGTTTTTTTTATTTTTTAAAAGGCCTTTCATAAAAGGAAGTGGTGGGCGCAGCACCACCCTCAAACCCATTCATTGTCTGTGCTGAGCTGAGTGCAGTTCGACGTCGTGATTGCCGTTATGTAATGTTAAAATTGGGCTCAGCGCTCTGAGATGACACCTCGACACATCCAATAGGAGGGATGATAAGATCACAACAGTGTCCTACTTTCCTGAGTTTTATGTTAACAGTTTAAAGACCTACCGGGACATCCCTAAACATGTCAAACTGTTTGGGCGCACTAGGTGTGTTAAAAAAAGCAGCAGGACTCTTTTTAGCTTTCTTTTAACCATCTCTCTTCTCTCCTCTTCCAGATATTCAGTCTGACATGGAGCGACAGCTTGTGGAGGAGAAGTGGGAGATGCTGTGTCAGATAATGCAAGAAAAAGCAACCTTTGTCTTTGGCAAACAGGGCTGCCTTACAGACACAGAGCTGCACACTGCACTCAAGGTGAGGGGGGACTCTGTACTCTGTACACTGCTTAAACCTGGAAACACAACAGAGCATTTTGTCAGGGATGCATATATAAGGTATGTCTTCTTCCTGTGTGTATCATTAGGTCCTGTGCATGTCAAAGGAGGAGTTCTCAGAGTTCAAAGACGATGAAGGATGGGAGGAGGATGAAGAGGACGACGAGAAGATTTCCCTCGCTTTCTCTAACCACGGCGTCCCTGGATTAAAGACGTCATGGAGACGGTTGATTCATGAGGCAGCCCGTCTCACAGTGAGGTCCTACAGTAAAGAGGGGGAGGCTGTGGACAGTGACCAGACGCTGATAGAGAACCAGGCAGGGCTGAGCAGCAGGCAGCAGAGAGCACTGCAGGTACGCTGGGGACAGAAGAGCATCCTGTACAGACTGATGGAGCTCACCAAGTCATGAGTTGAGTTCAGCTGGACCTCAGGAGGAGTTGTTTTTATTGTCTCTCGTGGGGAAAATGTCCCAAAATTCAGCCAATTTTTTCTGTTTCAATAAAAAACTGTTTTCATTGATGTGCATAATAAAAACCATCAGTGTTTGTATAAGGTGTTTTGCTTTCATCTGTGCAAAAAACATCAAATAATAACATGCTGTAACAAGCTTTGTGCAGAAAGATGAATCTGCATTCTTCAATCCACAACAGCTGCACGTTAAATGGCAGTTCCATCGTTATTGTAATGAGCATTCTCATTCACACAAAAAACTCAGGAGACTTATCACAAAAGGAAAAGTAAGTATTTTACCTATTAGACGGACGCCTGGGTATAATGGTCATGCTTTTACATCATGTTGATGCAGCCAGATGAAACCCTCAGATTGAGTTTGTTGGAAACACAGGTATTGTGTAAAACATGACCAGTAGATGGACATACAGTAGTTACTATATGCACTCTTCAGTTTTTGTTTGTCCCCGTTTTATATTCTAATTGCAATATTAAAAATGTTTTTGCACAACTCGTACTGGTAACTTTCTGATGCAGCTTACAATCCGCTCAATAAAGTCACCTTCATGTTGGCTTGTAGTGTATCTCAGCCCATGTGAGTGGACTTCAGTCTACAAAGCATTTAGCTTGTGCTGAAGGTTTGAAGATGAATTGTAGCCATGGAAGAGACCTTACCCTCAAAGAGTCAGTTACACACTTTCAAAGTTTGATTTTTACCACTTATCTAGAATTAGATGTGCCAACCTATTGTAGATTTGTGAGTGAATATTTCCTGTGATATGATTTTCCTGTTCAGCATTAATAGCCATGTTGCAAGTAGCTTTTTGCAAAGCTTCAGCCGTTTGTACTCTGCTACCCACGAATCCCCAAGAACAAAAAGACATCTACATTAAATCTCTGCAGGAGCATGAGAATGGAAAAGTAGGACCAAACAAGAGAATTGGGACGCAGCCATAGAGGGTACATACTGACATTCATCTGCACCCACTCACTTCCTGTATAATATTGCAATGTGAACAACAATATAAAACATGATAATGTTCACAACATAATGAACATTCAGTTTCTTGGCTTTTTTGTCTTACAAACCTTCGTAAAGTAATTGAAATTGAGCAGAAAATCTAATTTTGCTAAAATAATTGTAAAACAGGGTGTTTGTTTTTTTGTGTACCTGTGCATGTGTCACATTGGATAACCTGAAAGCTTCGCAGCTGTAGGTCTTATCAGCCAGCTACCAAATAAATTGACATTTTTCTTGTCCTGCAAGCCTTAAACAACAAGTACTTTTCACATTTTGTAATATCAGTGATTCAAAAGTAGGTACAGTGATTAATAACAATGAAAGACATGTTTAACCTTTGAAGAGAAACGTAGTGATGAATATTTAAATACTGACAGCTATAGCAGGAGTCAGGAACACAGACACTATAATTCAGGATGTAAATGATTGTTACACAGGGATACCTTCTTTTAAAAACCTTTTGTTTACTAGCATCTTTTTGTCTCGTGGTCATGAATGAACACAGATGCGTTGCAGTTTGAATGCTTTATTTCCTGTATGTACGCATACTGCAGTTAAGTAGCAAGAACTAAAGGCAAACTAGAAAGGACTACAAAATACAACACATGGACCAATACATTTACAAAACATTCAAAATGTTACAAAATGGGCTGTATTGGTCCTTCCATTGTTGTTCTTCAATTTGGATCTTTGTACAAATTGTCAAGATACGATGTAACCATCACTTTGAACAATTTACAAGTGCCAGGGAGAGACTTCCAGAGCCAACTTCAAAATCGACAAACTGTCAGCAATCTGTCTCCACCAACACACCAGGAGCAGACTTCCACCCCACCTGGGAGTCTGAACTCCATCTTCCTGTCCCACTCAGGGATAAAAAGGAATCAAATGAAAGTAGCAGGCAGCTTTTTTCTTCTTCAATCATCTACCATTCAGCCTCTGAAAGCAAAAAACAAAACTCAGAAGAAAACAGGATTTGTGTGGGGGGAAAGCAAACCAAGGACTTTGGTAGTGAGTGAAAATATGTCTGTACATGTCATAATACATTTTATTTGACATGTGCATCGCTCTCCCCTTATCTATGCTCCCGTTCTCCCTTTGTTCCAATATTTACAACAAAGCATCAAAAAAAGTATATTAAACAGTATGTCTCAATCCATTCTCTCCGTTTCAATTCAGCCCCAAAGGGAACAACAAAAATTTAACTCCTCAGATCCATGAGCAGTAGTCCTTTGATCCACATCTCGAATGACTGTGGGTGCCAGTTTATCCAGTGCCAACAGTACAGTGGGAGAGGTGTGTATGTGTGTGTGCATGAGAGGTGGGGGGGAGTGGGTCAAGGCCGTGGCATCTCTCCCGAGGGCTACAAGCTGGCTGGTACACAGGCTAGCTGGCACCGGTGCCCTCCATCACCTGCTGGGCCTGCTTCTGTCCCATGCAGCACTGGGCCACTGACTGGAACAGCCTGAGGAGGGAGGTGACAGGTATCACATTACAGTCTGTTAAGGAAGTAAAGCTGACCTTAATACAAATTGTCACTAAAACAACAAAACATACAATGACTTTTTTTTAGTAGTAGTTGTAGTAGAATTTTCACACAATAACTGAGCCTGTACTATAAGTCACACAAGAAACGTACTTTTCAATCTCGGGGGCACAGTGCACAAAGTCATGGCTCCAGAACTTGAAGGCAGGATTCTTTATCAGCTCGATGAAGGTGATGAGGAGACCCCATGGGTGAGGCCTGTTCACAATCAGCCTCTCCAGCAGAACCCTGGAGGAAGAACAGGAAGCTTTTAACTGACGGTACCTTTAGTTAACTTCAAAACTTGGGGATGAGGGTTTGAAATGAACACCCTCAAAGCAGACTCCGTCTCACCTGGTGATCTGCTCCTGGATGGCCTCAGTGTTGGCCTCCGCAAACAGATACAGCATGGTGCAGCTGAAGTAGTGAGTGTGGCTGTTGGGGTAGCGCAGCTGATTGGCGATTGCATTCAAGAACAGGTAACGCCCTGAAATGACAACAGGAACATGATCAGAGTGCTACACATTTTAGAAATCTTTGACTTCAGTATGAGGAACACTTAAAAATAAGCTATTTTCACTACTACTACAAACTACTTTCTGTTTGCTTACCCTCAGTGTCCAGGTCCACAGCTAGGTTCTGGAAGATGTCCATGTGTGCAGAGTGGGTGATGGTGCTCATGGAGGGGGTGCTGCCCTTGTTATGAATGTGAGCAATTGCCTGTGTGCCCACATACAACACTAGAGCATTGATCAGCTGGATGTTGTAACGGTTTCCTGGCTCATTAGACACCTAAGAAACAATGAAAAGAAAAGAAAAAACGTCACTTACTTTCTGGACACACTACAACCGCTACTAGCTTGTAAGAGGACACGGCTCCTACCTGCAGGTTGCTACGCAGCTCAGACAAGAAAGTGACAGGGGATCGAGTCTTCAGATACGAGTCCAGGTCTTTCTTGAACTGGGAGGGCATGACGCCTGTGAAGTTGGTGAGGATACGGGGTGCAATGTTGATCTCACTCAGCATGTCCACCTGCAGCCGGGGAGTTAAAAACAACACATTTATGAGATGTTGTATGTCTTCCAAAGACAATTCGAACAATACTCTGCAGACTGTGTTGAATCAAAACAGTGAAATTTTTGAACACATAGATTCTGCTGATCCACAATTTGACATCAGCGGTCGATGTCATCTCACAGGTGCTTCAAACTGTGAGTGAGCTTGTGTGTCTTTGTTTTGTTTACCTTGAGATTGGGTGTGAAAGGGTCAGGGAGCCTCATGTTGCGTGGAAAGGCACTGAGGATGAGGTTGCGGAGCTGAATGCAGTTGGGTGGGATAACATCACAGAAGCCGTAATGATAGTCACACAGGAACTCTGGGAAGTCATGCAGCAGGACCAGGAGCACTCGCAGTGTGCCCTAAAAATCCAAGAAGAATTATTATTTTGAATCCAAACACTTAAAAAAACATTATTAGAGGAAAGAAACAGCTGATACTATGCTAACAAAGTGTGAGGTCTGATGCAACCCAAGTAGCGCTATCAATAAACATATACATAAAAAAGGATCAGACTGTGTTGGAATCTAATTAACTCACTCAGTTTGGCAATAGCAGAACAAAGACTACTTAGAATTCTATAGCCAAAGTGAATGAAGAGGCACACTAATTAAGAAAATTAAGTAAAATGAGACGGCACCTTGTAGAGGATTTGCATAGGTTTGTTGAGCTCTACATTCCTCAGGAACGGGGCCAGGTATTTGAAGAGATCAATCAGCAGCTGTGCATACATGGGCCAACCCTTCAAGACAACATCCATGAATTAGAGCACACTCCAAAGCCCCAAAATGTATAATAAAGACAGCAACATTTACATAAAACAGGGCTACACAAAATGGTACTTGGACTACATGCAAATTACCTTCTGCTGGGGTGTGTGTGCAAGCATCCTGGCGATGAAGATTCGATGGGAGATGAGTTCCAGCCAGGCGTACACAAAGCCAGGTGCTTTGGTGGGTCTCAGGATGTGGAAGGTATTGCTGCAGATTAAAAAAATAACAGTGAGTCCAAACCAAAGTGCAGCATTCCTTTAAATACAGAATCATTGAACAGGTATGTGATTGGCATCAGACACAAAAGCCGCTTTAACATATGAATACATGGAGGTCTTACCAGAAAGCTGTGAGTGTCTGGAAGTTAATGGTCTCCAGGACATGTTCAGGAGCGTTGAGCTCCAGCAGCAGCATGATGAAAATGCGATGGTAGGGCAGCTGTTGGAATTCTGTCTGACGGACATCGTGGTCCTGGATCAACACCCCAACTACAATACCCAGCACCTACAAAAACAATTTGAGATAAATTATAATCTGATAAAGAAACAATCGTAGGTTAAAAGCAAATATTTACTGAGGAGATTAGCATTTCTACTCTCTGCAGCTGTTGAAACTTTACAAATGAATGGAAAGAACAAACAGGCTTTGCAGTGACCAATTCAACATTCTAATTGACTGCAAATTACTTTATTTTAAAAATAAATCCACTTTCAAAAGTCTGAAAATCCTCAAAGCAAATCCCTAATTTATGTGGCATTCTTATTTAATTTTAAACCCAGTCACCCTTCAGTTAGTTTTACAGATGATGAAATCTAAACTTTCTTTTAGACTGACATGCTACTGTACCTTGTTGAGGAGGTTAATTTTTGTCACTGTGTTTGTGGCCTCTCCTGAATGTTTGACCAGCAGGGCTATCAGCCTAACAAAGGCATCCAGGTTGTGGTAACACTTGGCTCTGATGATGGCTGCACTGGCTGCTGGGTTGTGCTGCTGCTCAGCTTGTGCCCGATAGCTGATCTCCACACACATTTCTGTGCACAGCCGGAAGAACCTTGTGATCAGGTCATCTGTCTTCAGGATTCCCTGCTGGTGCATCTGGAGGACAAAGAAAGGATAACAAGAGGAAAACATGAGAAACAATAGTCAAGAGATTTATGATCATTTGTATTTGATTAAGATAAACGCACGTTTACCTGGCCAACAAATGCAGAGAAAGCTTTGGTGCTGTCCCTGCCAGCTGCAGCTGAGTGATACAGGTTGACCCATTCCCTGAGGAGGTACTCTGCCTTCTCCCTCAGGCCTGGAGGATCATCATACTCTGAAGCCTGGGAAATCCCAGAGTGCATCATGAAGTTGGGTCCACCGTGGGCCCGGTCAATCATGGCCTCATAGTTGGAGCGAACAACATCCATCAGTTGGGGAAGCCTGGGGAGGACAATTAATACATTAAGGCAAATTCTCTGTCAAAATGTGCAGATATTTGTAAATCGCCACAATCTGACAACATATGTTTAAAAACACAAACAAAGTCAAGGTGTAGTTCTATAATTAACCTAAACTGTTAACTTCACTGCCTAATTTGTTGTCGTACTGACTTTAAATGAATCCAGCATGTCCAGCATTTACTTTTAGTCAATGGGTAAATAGAAGAGATGATACATAAAAAGCTAGTTTTGATATTGCAGTTATTTACCCCTCAGGTGCGTTTGCTCTGGAGTGTGCACAGGTCCTCATTAAGGTCTCGATTGTGTGAAAGAGGTCAGCCTCTGTGACATGGCTCACACTGCGTTCATCCACCAGCAGCAGCTTCACCAACTGCATGGCAAAAGCAACGGCCATGTAGTGCAGTCCATTTTCCATCGACTAGAAGAAAACAGACACTCATTAGCTTGTTATGGTAATTGTTTTTTTTTTTAACGAATGCTGTAAACCTACTATTGGTAATATTAAAAAAACAAAGACTCAACTACTCATCAAACTACACACATATCAAATAAAAAAATTAATTACTGCTGAAGGATTCAGCCCTAACCCAAACAATAATGCAATATAAAAACAAAAAAGTAAATGATTAAGAGAGAAAATGTGTACCTGTGCCAGGTGTAGGTCATACTGCTGCATGTTCACAAGATGGTTCCTGATCAGAAGCTCAACTGCTTCTACGTTGTATTTGTACTCGTCACGGCATTCAATCAGACACCTGAGAACAAACAGCAAAACAAATGTGTTAACCTTTACGTCATAACAATGCAGGGGACATTTATCTTCAACAACTCTCTAATCAAAGAATTGTTTGGTTACATTAATTTACTCAAACATGGAAGGATAAACAGGTGGTCTGATATCAAATATGTCCTCACCTGGTGATCTGCTTATTGCACCACTGTGGTCCATAGGCACGTCCATCCTGTAGAGCTTTAAGGACAAGCAGGTGGCACTCCCTGTAGCGGAGCAGCAAGTCGGCATCAGCCCCACTAGTAGCATCAAGAAGACCTTCTACAGCCTGTGATATAAAGAAACCAGTACAGGTCAGCATTGTTTGATCCTCAACAGTACGTCTCCCACATTTTGATTTTCTTTAGACATTCCTTAATCTGTACGAGTAAACGCCCTACCTTCTGCAGCAGGCCAAGTGCAGCAATGCCATCTCTGGAGTTTCTGGCCAAGACCACAGCTTCCAGCAGGCTGCGCAGAGCCTGTGTCAGGGGGTTCATAGCAAGAGCTGGAGGGATGGCATGAAGATGCTGCTCCAAGTCTGCCATGCATTTATCATAGATCTGAGCCACATCGTCTGTGGCCCATGCCTGTTGCTGTAAACACAGATCAAGAGCAACACAATTAAGTTCAAAACTGCAACCTTTCAGTTCCCTGACTTAAACAAAGAGTAACTTTGCTGAGTTCCATCTCTTTTAGCTTCTAGCTAAAAAAGAAAAAGAAAAGACAACTCACCTTCATGGGCTGAGCCAAGAAGCCAGTGGGTTGGGAGAGATCATTGCTGGGTAAGAAACCTGGAACATTCCTTGCAAACTCCTCATATACTGCCAGTTGTTTAGGGTCCACTCCTCCCACCTGTATCACACAAACACACAAGAAAACACGTGCAGTGAAATAGCGTTAACGTAAAGTAAAACAGCATTCAATTGTTATAGATTCAGTAACTAAGGGAACAGAATATTATGACAATATCTCAAGCTGTCAACAGAAATAGATGGTAAAGCCTTTTCTAATAGAACACATGTTCAGTGATCTTACCTTGAGTCTGATCTGCTCAGGCATACGCTCAGCCTGGTAAGTCAGAACAACGGGATCACAATAGCGGCGTCCCTCTTGACGTGCATGCTTCCTCAGCTCAAACTCCTGGAAGAGAGGAGACCCCTTCAAGAAATTAACACATGCTTCTCAGTAGTGTAGAAATACATTTTACAAGAACACCAAAAAAAAAGAAAAAAATAACCAGATAATCATACTTATTAAGCCCCACACATCTTAGCAGAGCAGTCTACCTCAACATATATTGTTTACAACTTTGTTCTAAAGTCAATAAGGCAATGTGTTTTCTAAGTTCCCAATCAAGAGCAACTTGCATGATGATGTGGTAGTTATTCTTTGTAGTTAACACCATAACTTATTTTTGACTACATTAGTTGGACAGAGTCTCAGGTCTGCCATCAGTTACAGATTTTAAAGAATATCACTAGTGATTTGAATGCCAAGACATTGCACATTTCATTAACCAGAAATACATTCATATTTGCTGCTGTTGAGTTTGTTTTCTTAAAGAGTCTCACCGTGGCAAGTCTCTTGTCCATTTCAGGACCAGCCTTCTCCACGGCTGTTTTCTGAATAAAGCAGCACGCCAGTTCACAGTTATCTTGGGCAACCCTGGCTGCAGCCTCCTCCATCATTTCCCTCTGTTGAGGTGTTGGTGCCTAAGGGGAAAAAACACCTTAAGTTGAAGAAGCAGAAACTGTACAAAATGTGTAAAAGGAAAGAAAAGTCAAATGATGCATGGTCTCTATAATTTACAGATGATAAGCCAAAGTATTCATCTTACCCTTAGTGCAGCAGCAAAGCTGTTTTTGAGGTTGGTGGCAATGCTCATGAGCAGGGGCTCCCTGCAGGTGATCATGGCCATGCCGGCAGTCAGGTTTCTCATCATATGGTGGGCAGCCACACGCATGCGGGACTCCTCAGAATCCAGAGCGAAGTCCTTCCTGATGATCTGCTCACAGGTTGTCATAGCAATTTTGATAGAGCGGTCAACTACTGGGTGCACCAGCTCCTGGACAGCTCGCTCTACTGACTGCCGTACGCACTGCTTCAACTGAGGATGGGCCTGGAGCAGAGGGATCTGAACATGGGAAAGCACAAGCCAAAAACAACAGAGGAAAAGACAGATTAGCAAAAAGACTTAATATTTAGAGGAGAATGTGCTTGTGTCTTGTAAGTTAGAAAAATACACCTCTGTGTGTTTTTCAGCTCAATGATACTTACATTGACATTAATATTGATGTGTGGCGCAAGGCCTGCCAAGGCATACACATTAATGTCGTGGTAGCTGAACTGGGGGGTGGGGGGCCCTGTGGTTGTGCAAGTGGTTGTGGTGGCAGCTGGGGTTGATGGAGGAGCTGCAAATGGAACAAAGTCTCCTGTTGATCACAAAACGCTAATTTAATTAATATCACAAGAAAAAGCAAATCTTTCACACAACATGAACAGAGAGCAAACTTACAAGCAACAAAAATAAGAAACTCTTAGCTTCTTTAAAGTTTTAAACTGAAGCAAGCATACAGGCAACAAAAACGTAAACGTAAAACTGGGCTTTTAGCATCAAAGTTTAAAACCAAAAAAGGGTATAAAAACACAAAAACAAGCACTAACAAGCAAAACACAAAAATACAAATCTAAATGACAAAACAGAAATAGTATAAGCTATAAACTGATAAGCTCTGTTACTATTATAATAATTGCCAAAGCATTTTCAGATATTGATATCTTACTTTATTTTTTAAGATGTATTTTTTGGCCTTTTGTGCCTTTAATGTAGAGAATGGACAGTGGATCGAGTTGGAAATCAGGGACCCAAACAGAACATGGGTTTTAAGGAATTTCTGACTTAGCCTAACAGACAAGCAGTTTGCTAATTGGCAGTTAATATTTGTATTTAATCATTTGGGAGGGTGAGTCCTTAACTCTTTTTTAGCTCATGTTTTACAGCGTTTCAATATACAGTAAGTTATAAAACAGCACACAATGCAAGCAAAAAAAGGGGCATCCACCTGTGGTAGAAACCGGCAACATCTCTTCCGGAGGCTTTGTCTCCTTCTTTGGTGCAGACAGCTGCTCCTCCAGACTCTTCAGCTTCTCCTTGTCCTTCAGCAAGGTCCCTGGCTTCAGGTCATTGATGTCCAGAGACAAGTTCTTGCACAGAACTTCAATCTCAAACTTCAGGTTAAGCTGCAGTAAACAGAAATAATGTCAGCAATGGTTTAGCTTTTTTAAAATAACATTTTATTGTAGCTATTGTTTTACATTTACTTGTATGCTAGCTGAAAGATGCAACATTAATATAGAGGGCTAAAATGTTTGTAAGAACGGTTACCATGCATGGCAGGGTATTTGGAAATTATGAAAAGTCACAGAGTTCTGTACAATAATCTGATGTTAAATGCACTGACAGACAATGGTTGACGTAGCTTGGTCACAGATAGCAAGTTCAGATTTAGACATTACCTTTTTGCATCATTTATTTTCTTAAATATGATTTGGATGGACTGAATTTCCAAAACCTATGTGTGTTAGTGGCTACTAATGAGGGAAAAAAGGCTACCTTGAGGTCATGTTCTTGATGAAGTTCAGCAAGAACATTCATGATGGCCATGGTCCAGGGATTCTGGGGCCTGAAAACCTACAAAATCAGACACAAACGCACAAGTCAAGGTTAAGTCAAAAAGATTGAAAACATTGAAGGGTATACTTTTGTGCAAAACAGTTTGTTTCTGTGCTTAAATAATTCTAATAATTGAATAAGAAATGTTACTTATGCAGAGGTATGATGTATTGTTAATGCTATTGAGCTCATTACTACACTCGTGTTACTCACCATGCTGCGAAGACTGGATTCCAAAACCTTGGCAACAAAGGGAACCACATACAGCAGCTCCTGCTGGCCTTTCAAATAGGCTTCCAATAGTAGAGATTTCACTTCAAGATCCTGGTGACAGAAGAAGAATATTTTAGCTGACCGAAGCCGATAGAGGACTCACTACTTAACAAGTGGTGTTTTCCCACATGCACAAAACTCCTGGAAATTTCCCGAAAATTTGGGGATGAGCTGCATGTATGAACGTAAACAGACAATTTTAGTTTTTTCTCCCTGACTTTACCTAAACTATATCCTGCCAGCCCCCCAACACTTCCATGTGAAGTCAGGTTGAGCAAATGTGTGAATAGTCAGTAATATTGTGCAAAGTTCCCAAAGAGCGAGGTTGATGAATCTTTACATCACACAACCTGTGAGGGACCAGTGTGATCTTCATGCACGTTATTAAGCAGATTCATTATGTTTTTAACTTGCAAGTATGTCCTTTACCACTTATTCACTGATACTGTGAATACGTCCGATTAAACATGGCATTGATATGAAAATAAAAACAAAAATGTCAACTGTAAGCACTTTGTTAGTGGTTTTTACATAACATCCTGCCTCCTAAAACTGTCTGTCCTGCCCCCTTATCTGTCAAAAAGGGAAAATCTCAAGCTGAGAAGTGTGTATGTGGACAGGCAACTCTTGAAGATTTCAGGGGAAGCCTGTCCTGCATGTGTGAAAATACTAAAACACAACCAAAACCCTATTTAGAATCTCTTACTGTATAAAGAATGGGTTTGTTTTTGGCCAGTGTAATCATGCCCAACCAGTGGCCCAGGTTCTTCAGCAGGGAGCGATCAGAGAAATTGGCAGCCGCCTTGTCAGAGGTCAACAGAACCTGAAAGAAAGAAATAAATGGAAGGGGAGAGTCAGTATTTGAGAAATTATGACAGACCTTCAGCAGGACTGAACTTGGATTATTGGCAGGCAAAACACTTGTTTTACCTTGATATTCCTATAGGTCTCATTCAGGACCATCTTTACAAACTCAGGGTTCTTCAGAGTATCCAGAAAGTTGGAATAGAGGCTGTGGAAGTTGGGCTCAATACTGACACGCTTCATCACCAGATACTGAGACACCCAGGGCATAAACTCCTCCTTCACCGTCTCTTTCAACTCCTCAACCTGAAAAATAGACAAATATGTATAAAGAATTCTTTGGTTGTTGTGATTTGCGATATAGCTATGTTTTGTCCGTTTCACTTTACCTTCTGTGTCATGTTTGACTGAGAAAGATTGTTGAAGATAAAAGCAATCTTCTCCTGGACATTTTCTGGAGGCTCTACAATCCTTTCTGTTTGGTCAGTAGCCACCAGCAAGGTATCAATGTTGGTTGTGTTGATAGAGGGCTGCAGGTATGAACAACAATAACCTTTCAAAAACTTGGCTTTAAATACAGAAGATAATATTTTCATGCAAAATCACAGAAAAAAAAAGGAAAACACTGACAATGCACATATCATGAAATGATGGCATCAAATAAAGGCAAACTCACAGGTACATCCTTCTTGAAGGTGCTGGGTGTTGGTCTTGTAATGGTGGTGGTCTTTGCCACTGTTGTTGTAGTTGTTGCAGTGGTGACTAAGGTGCTGGGCTGACCTGGCTGCGGGGGTTTGGGTCCACCCGGTTGTGACTGAGCTTGTACATGTGCCAGTGCCAGACTGCCAGGGGTGGTGATGGAGCCTTGCATCTTCACCGGGGGGTCCCGTGACTGTTGGCCATACTCGATATACTGCACACACAGGATATTGGAAGGTACAGAGCGAGAGATTTAATTTTTTACTCTGAATAAAGGAACCATTTTCTTTAGTGGAAGATGCGACAAATGAGAATGAAAAGTGTCAGGCAAAAATAAATTAAGGAAACCTGATTACCTCTTGTAAATGGTGGGGGAATTGCAAGAAGTGGGCAATTGAAGCCAGATGTTGACAATATTGAGGGTAGTCCTTTAGTCTAAACGTATAATCAACATGTTAACCAAAAACAAAAACACAGCTCAACAACTACAATTTTTACAAAAAGAAACAATGTAGTACCTGTTCTTGAACCTATCTAGGGCTGCAATTCCAAAATAATACATTTTGGATCCGTAGGGTTTTCTTAAGGCTTCAAGAACATATCGGAGGGCCAAACCAAGGGCCATGTAGGTCACAAGACCCTTCTCAATAATGCCACCAAAAAGGCAGGCAGTGATGTGCAGCTCCTTGTCTGGGTACTGGGGGAAGAATCGGTACTCCTCAAACAAGTTCCGCAGCATGCAGTTGAAAACCTCTCGTTCCCGCTTGATAGTTGAATCCTTGAACCTCTGCAGCATCTCCAGTACCTGGCACGACAGATAGATCCATGTGAGACCATTTAACTCAAGAAACAGCAATGTTATCACCCAATAATATAAATATATAAATTATATTATATAATAATCAATGCCAGCCAATAACTCTGAGAGCAAGTGAAAGTTTTAAAAAGTTAGTGCTTTTGTGAGCAAAAGAAATAAAGTGAGTACATACTTCATCCACAGACATAGTTGGGTGAGGTGGGTGGTTGTAGATGCGCTGGAAATAACTGTTTGCTTCATCATCTATCTCCTTGCTAAAGTGCTGGTTAGCCTCCGGCCACACCTGAGACAGGTCAGCTGGAAGAGAGGAAGAACAAAAAGACAAACCCAACTGTCATTTACTTACTCCAACAATGGTGGAGCATGAGCCCAGTTTTTAACAAGTAGGTGAAACTCATTTAACAGGTAGGACATCAAAAAGCATTCTAACTGATCATGTCAGGTTAGACCCCTTTTTGAAGCTTTAAAGTATACAAATGACACTAAAGTGGGGCTGTCAGCATAAGCAGACAAGGAATGGATGACTGATCTGTATTTCCTCAGTTATACATTATTTTTATTTATTATAAGACAGGTACTACCAAAGACAGCAAGTCTGATAGTAGCATGTCAGCGTGTTTACCAATGGTAAAAAATGCTCTCTCTTTTTTTTTAAAGACAAGCTTAACTTTCATAAATTGAAGCATCTGTGAGCACACAGATGTTTGAAATAAATGTGTCAATCACGACAATATCTCTTCTTCTGCAGAGGAAATACAGTGCTGAGCAGCGCAGGGCAGGGCTCTCAGTCGCACCAATATCACCACCACCTACAGGCCTTCATCTTACTCTGCTGAAAGGTAGGTGGGTTCAGGCCCGGTGTGCTCATCTTCCTGGTACCAAATGGATCGGTATTCACTGTTGGTATTCCCAGACCAGAACCCAGACCAGAACCGATGCCTGAGCCGATGCCTGAGCCGATGCCTGAGCCGATGCCTGAGCCAATGCCTGAGCCAATGCCTGAGCCAATGCCTGAGCCAATGCCTGAGCCCAAGGGACCTGGAAGCAACAGAAAACTCCAGTTATTTAATTCTCAGCCTACATAAGCCTAAACTACTATCCTTTTTCTTTTATAGGGTTAGGGTTAGGGTTATTGCTTTTACAAATTGTTAATCTGATGGGGTTTTCCCCAGAATTCTACATGACATACTGTATGTTTATACATGTTAACTGATGCTATGACATACTGTTCTTAGGTTAACTGCATGCATATTTAATTTAAGTAACAATGTCAACACAATACATTTGTCTGCACCCATTTCACATGGAATCCAAAAAGACTGAACTAAAACACTGTATAATGAAATAATGAATAAATAATGAAATGTCATAGTACCAGAGTCCATGCCAGGGAGCTGCGAGGACAGGCTGCCTATGCCCCCAAATGGTGTGCTGGGGTTGGGGTTTGAAAGTGGTGGGAAAGCTTTTGCTGGGGATTGGGGATTACTAAAAGCTGAACTCAGTGAGGTTGGGAAACCCTGCATGCTTTGAGTGTGGGAGGTGGCTGTGCCCCCAAGGTTTAAAGAACCCATGCCTGATAGAGGGTCCATCTAGAAAATCACAAGAGATTGAGAGACAACAAGAGAATTACAACTGGGGAGACAGTCAGTACAACAAATTTGAGGTTTGTTGAAGCCACATATACATAATTGATGAAGAGATAATAAAGTTATATTAATATACATGTAATTATGAAACATTTGCCTGTAGAGACAGGACATGGCTTTCATGTTTATTACCTGTACAGGAGAGATGGCATCCAGGCTGCTGGTGCTGGGGGCGCGTCCTTTCGGCATTACCCCAGGTGGTGGCTGCCGGGCTTTATTCATTACATTGCTGCAGTTGGCAACCATGGTCAGGATAGTCTCTGACACCTCCTGGGATACGCTCCTAAGGAAATAGTGAATATAACTTAGAGTTTAGATACAGATTAAACAATGAAGGGCTGTGAAAGTGATGAGAGTCAAAATGACTAAAGCTGCATAAATGTCTTTGTTTTTTTTGAGAGGGAGAAAGAGGGGTTGACAAATAATACAGTGACAGGGATTAAACTTCTCACCCTGCGCAGGACTGCAGGCAGGCTAGCATGGTGGCTAAGGTCTCCGGGGGGAGTTGGGCGCTTTTAGGCTGGTCCTTGTCTGGGGCCAAACCCCCCATAATGGATGGACAGCGCCTCTTCAGGAATGTCACACATGCCTGGATAAAAGGTTCCTGACACAACACAAAATGTATTGTGAAACAAAATACAGGGCAGTATGCTTAAAAATTAAATGAAATTTATTTTTTCAAATAACTGAGTGCATATCAGAGTCAGTACTTACTCCATGCTCTCTGATTTTGTCAGTCAGCCATTTATCAAGTTTGAGGTATTCACGGCGAGAGGCAAGTGCAGCAAGGTCAATAACAAAGGCAAATGGAGTACCATTCAGCAGCATCGATAGAGACTGAAAGAAAAACAAACAGAACATCCTGGCTCATCGACATAATATTATATATTTATTAAGACAAAGATTACACATTAGGGTAAATGGCTCTACATCCTCTAATTTGGCTTGTTTTAACTAAATGTTCACTGAAACAAATAAGTCACAAAAAAGTGTATGTATACATTATTTATGCAGGGTGTCATGTAATCCAACAGTATAATGTAATTATTCTACTTTGCTTAAAAGGAGATAATTAGTGCATTATGTCAAACCTTCAGGTCTTGGGCCACATCAAGGATGCGAGAAAGTTTGGCCTGGTCATACTGCTCCCCTCTCATGTACCACTCAGCCATTGAATGCATAATTAACTGACGAATGGAGGGAGACTGTCCCTGAAAAAACAACCACCAGTTAGTATTTTTTTTTAATGCAAGGTTTAAAAATTTGATTTTAAAGATAATCATGACCCTTTAGCATTAACAATAACAGTTTGTAACACCAACCTGTCCGTGCCAGGCATAGTGCAGGATAATGGCAGAGTTAGGATGGTTGCCCAGAAAGATGGGCATTAGGGTTGAGATGAGTTCATGGCGCAGTGTGTGCCAGGAGGTGGAGATCTGCAGCAACGCTAGCACCAACATATCCGGACAGTGCTTGATTGGAAATCCAAAAAGCTGTTTCACTTGCTCATACTGACCCACCTCAGACAGCCTGAGCAAGCTCTCAACAAGGTCCAGACTTTTCCTGTAAGAAAAATAAAATAATAATGAAGATAAAAACAATTAACCACCCAGCTTTGATCTAAGGAATGCATGCTTGAAATCCAGAGCTTACCAGGTGAAGAACAAAGTAAAGAGAACCGTTTTAATAGAAACCCTCAATATTTCAAAACATAACCATCTAAGTAGGAAAATCTACAGCTACACCCTTAAAGATGTCAAGAAAAAAGCTACATACCAGGTTGCAATCTCCCTATTGTCATCCTCTGGTGGGGCCTTAAGGATGTCAATAGCCACAGTGTGGCAAGGGAAGTCAGCAAAGCAGAACACTTCTGGACTCATCAGGGAGTGCTGAATGAATGACAGCTGAAAACAGAAACATTCAACATTCATGTTTTTAAAATGGATTTACATGGCTCAGCCTTAAAGTGTACAGAGTGTGAATTGATATTAGTTAATTACCTGTCCCTCAGCGTGTTTCCATGGTCGATAGATGAGATCGACAGGGAAAACCTCCATACCCAACCCCCTCTGAATGCCATACACCACCATATGCAGACCTTTACTGTCCCGGATTATAAAGCCTGGGTGGTCGAGTTCGTAGGTCACCTCTTTGAAGTTCAAGTTTGGATTCTAGGGAACACAAAAATACAAAACTGAAAACCTAATAGCTTTTTTAACGAAGCTGGGGGATAAAAAAAAGTTTCTGCTATTTCTAATGTCAGGTTACTGAAAGACTTTGTTGTGTTTTAACTTGTGTGCTGGGGCGGAATTTGACAAAATTAATTGGACAGTGACAGCTTAAAATAGTGGGTGCATGTGCCTACAGTACTCTGCAGTGAATGTAACTGCACTTAGTTTTTACAATGCATTTTCTTCAAATATCATTGTGCTGAAAATAATAAACAATAGATTTTTATTCGAGGTGAAACGAAGGTTTCCTTACCACTTCCTTCACAACGTCAATGAGAACTTCAACGTTCCATGTGTGTGCCTGTGAACCATCGTTCTTATCTTTACCATCACTCCAGATACCACTGCCTGGGGCAGAGATGGACTAGAACAGAGAACAGAAAAAATTCAAATGTTAAACACTCCGGGTCAAAATGTTAAGAAAATAGAAGAAAGCAAACTTTAAACATAATTGTCGTAAAACATGGACCTTAGGTCAAAAATCATCTTCATCCATTTTGGAATTTTTTACACACAACATCTGTCAAATCAAAGAGCGCGTAAACCTGCTGTCAGAGAGCTCGTAAAAAATGGACCTAAGGTTGTCAAATTTTCTATACATTTTAGACAGAGAGCATGAATTTTTTTGTTAATTAAAAAACCTAAATCTCTCAATAGCTGGGTGCCTATGAGTTGTAATTTTTGCATTGGAATCAAAACAGGTGTCAATATTGCTTGATTTTTACTAGTATTGTATCAAAGTTTAAAATTGTTATTGTGACGACCCTACATTGACGACCAATTCACATTAGGTGTGTCTGTGTGAATAGAAAAGAATCACCACTTGTTTTGTTTCCCCTTTATGAGCCATATAGCATTAAACACACTTAAGAAGACAAATACAGAATATAAAAAAAAAACTCACCTGTAGTGGGATCCCATCAGTTAGGCCGGAGTGTGTACGAGCCATCATGCCTAGAACCCTGGCTACCTGGCTGGCTGTCACCTCTCTCACCCCATACTGGATGATTATGTTTCTGCACTCATCCAGACTGAAGAGATAAATCACACAAACAGTTTAGTGTTCCTGACTGTGAGTGAAGTAAAATATGCAGCAACTGGACAGACTTATGCCTTGCTTTTAGCTTGATGAATTTGGCTTTTTTTTCTATTTCAAAACATCTTCCATCCCAAAACCAGATTTGTCCATCATGAGAGCCTTAAAAAAATGAATGTCTTTCAAACAAAATAACTCACTTTGCACAGAAGCCGTAGCCAACTTCTTGCATGAATTCTGCAAGAGAACTCTCCATCATGGTCTTAGCTAACTCCCCCGAGTCTGGCAGAATCCTATCCATGAGAATGTCCCGTTTTTCAGGGTACAGCAGTGGTGCAAGCACCACAGGGCAGCGCTCCTGGGGGAAATCTGCATCACAACACACAATCAAACAATGTCAGTTTACATTATGACAAAGGTATGTACTGCTGGTAAGTATATGTTAATGGTAAGCCAGATGGTTTCACCAGATTTGCGCTGAATCCCCTACCTCGACAAAGTGTCTTGAGGAAGGCGTCAATCTGCTCTTGGCCAACCCCACTGGCTCCTTTCTGGCCAAACAGTAGATGGGACAGCAGTAGGTGCAAGACCTCTATGGCAATGTCTTGGAAGCCACCTTCCTGATTTCCTCCAAGATCTGCGTCAACGTATGACCGCAGGAGGTCTGGAAGTTTCTGCTTGATGAACTGTGCAGCTGAGCGAGAGTACAACATTTGTTTAACGACGCACACGTTATATGTACTTCAAACCACTACAGTATTTGGTGGTACTGTATGTATTGCACCTACATTTCTATTCTTTTATCAGCACCCCACAATGTGTAACTACTTCAGTTTGTAATCTTTAATTTACAGGTGCATGGCTACGGGGATTCTAAACAGCCACCGTTATTTCCTGGGTTATGGTCAATGTTTTTTATCAACAAGTTTATTTGTTTCTTTGTTTGACTTTTAAAAGACTGCTTACTTGTTTTTATTGCAAGAAAAAAAAAATTCAACTGATGGCAAAAAAAATTACAATCAATTAAAATCAGGCCTCTTGAGTAAAAAATGTTTAACTGGATCATAAAGATTTCTAACAAAGTTTAATGAAATTCACAGTACTTACAAGTGAGTGACAAACTGTGCAACATTATTGGCAAAAATATATTTATATAGAACTAAAGCAGAATATCTTTTTAATTAATTATTATACTTTTAACAATAGTATATTATCTACTTATACCGTGTTTTCTTAAGGTTTATATGTAAAACTAGAACTCACCAAAACCTCGAAGGTCTGCGTTGCTGGAGTTGAGTAATGCAAGGCCAAATATCACCTGGGAAATAAAATGATAAAAAAATTAAAAATACATTTTCAAGTTATTGCCCATTTCAGTGTCCTATTGTTTAACTCTTAAGGGAGTTATACTACGCAGCAAGATTATCAGTTATCAAGGTAACTTCAGGGTTACCTCTGGCTTTTTGGTACTATAAAGATGGTTCACTTTTTATTGCAGTACATCACCTTGGTTACTTATGCTTCAACACATGTCCTGCTTTAACACGGCCTCTTCCGGAGAAGATAAGAAAACAACCTTTATAAAACACCACCTAGTGACCAATCAGATTTATTGATTACATACAGCTGTGAGCTGAAGGTGAGAGGTCAAGAGGGAGACAGACTGGCAAACACTTTGTCTATCTCATATTATTAAGACGTTGCAGTTATCAACCTAAAACAGTGACGAAACAGAGCACTGAAGCCTACTACTTTACGCACTTATAAGAATTAAATTAGAGTACTTACAGCTTTCAATTATGTTTTCATATTCATATTATCATGCCCCATACAAATCTCTATGATGTCGAGGCTAGAGCCAAAATATCAACTTTTAAACTGTGAGAAATCCAATCATGAGAAAATAATGAATGTGAAGAAAACAGGGTTTTATTTTCTATGCACTAATGATGTTAAAGTGAAATGATAAGCCTTAATTGATGCATTAAGACAGTCAGTGATTTCTTTTTTGCCAGTTTTTACTGCATTTGTCGCTGCAGTATGTGTTGTTTTTAGTCTTAATTAAGTGTTTAAAGGTAGTCGGTAGCAAATTCCTTGCAGCTTTTAAACAACATTCAAATTGGGCCCCTCCTCCTGGACTCATGGCCACCACAAGCACACGTCCTCTGCAGCATTAGTGTGAACATTTACAGCTTCTACCTACACTGCAAGCTACCTGAGAACATTACATATGCTGTAATGGAATTCCGATAATTTAGCAAGCTAGCACAAGCTACCAGCCGGTGTTTTGCACCTGCCTGTCCAACAGAAAGCAGGAAAACTCTGCAGCCGCTGGTGAAAGCCAACCCAAAGTTCACCCACATTTTGAAACGAGCTATATCCACGCTATGTCCGCATCCACAATTTTCTCCACTTTGAATGTCATCTAAATCACTGAATCCACTCCTAAACTCACCTGTATGCTGCAATTGACTGAAGGGAAACACATCCATTCCCACACAGAAACACCCTGACTCAAATAAAATCTCAAAATACAGGCAGAGGACAGAGTCTCAGCAGACACAGTCCCCACCTCATATGTATGGAGGCCCATAAGTGAAGATTGACGACCATTTATTTTGTACAAGTGTATATTTCTTTTTTTTTAGGAAAAAACTACTGACTAAGTTTGTAAAATCTTCACATTTTTACCATCTCAGAGTTCGCTCTGAGTTTGTAAAATATGACAATCTGATGGTGGCAGACTTATTCATAAACGTGATAGGTAATATGAAGCCAACACTACTCCATTCAAGTGAATGCGCTCAAAGAACTTCTGTGTTAACTTACAAGGTTGATAACCAGCTTTGTATGACTGTTTCACGGGATCTAATTGGTTAGGGTTTGTGAAGCTGATATCCAAAAAATACCCTGGGACCTGGGTATGTTGAACTTGCCTTGTAGTATAACCCCCCAGGTAAATCGTTTGCTATTGTTAATTACCTAAACACATTGTATAATAGGCTTACCTCTTGGACCTTGCTGAGTTTTAGAACTTTACTCAGTTGAGTGAAAAGATGGGCCGATGGCTTCAAACTCTGAAAGACAGTGTAAAAGTTAGACACCTGCATAAAACTAAAATATGTTTTGAACACTCATGGATGTCTAAGTCCATTATGTAGTAGTAAATATTTATTTCGGTCCATGACCACAAAGCATAGAACATACACGAACAATAATAAAAATAAAAATAAACAATGGCCGAAAAGGTGTAGGATACGTCTACTGAAAGCCATTGCAATGCTGTAGAGTTGTCACATTAAAGGTATTTTTATTTTGCTTTTTGCAACCAATTACTCTGGGTGTGCTTTGCACCTATATTTCTTGTTTGCTCTTAGTACAAATAATTATTCTATCAATAAAGGCTGTCATACATTAAGGATACTTTAGAAATTGTGGAATCTACTCCTTACCTTCTGGTAATGCAGGGGATTGTCAACGGCGTAACACAGAGTAGAGATAAAGTTTGGCTTGGATATCAGCGACACACACTCCTGGATCAAAAACTGTGTCTTAGGCAAGTTGACAAGCAAAATGTACCGAGAAAAAGAGAGAAAAGAAAACAGAGGCAGATGAAGAACAAGATATGACTGCAAGTTTACAATAAGTGTCAAAATTAATCATTAGTTTAATTTGAATTTCTACATAAAAAATCTAACAAACATGGAAGAGTATTTAAGTGGAAATTAGTTGGAAAAATAATCATCCATCTCACTCTTTTAAAAAAACTCTGACGAAACACAAGGAAGGATGAAGGATTTATAAGGGCTACCAAAGTCCCAAGTCTTCGTTTTCCCAGACTACCTCTAAGCTTGAGGTGTTCTGCCAGGAGGATTGAAATTCAGAAGCAAAACTTGAAAGACTATTTGCTGACCGCAGGAAACTTTTGGAAAACAACAAATTGCCAAAGGACGACTCCAAAAGTACTAGCTAGACAGGGTTCCCAAACTTTTACACAGGGCTTTTCCTGTATTACAAATTATCATGAAAGTAACTGCACTTGGTGAGTTTAGCTTTTTCCCGCTTCAATATTTAATTAAAGATTATTTTTAAGCAGTGATGGGAAAACGTATACATACCATTGTATATTAAGTTAAGAGATAATGTTTAGAAAATACATGTCTCCAAATGTTGCAGTTTCAGAAACATTTTCAAGTAAGGGCAGAAAACATTTGGCATCATGGTAAACTATGATGATAAGACTTGTGGAGTTGGCATACAATAAACTGCACTAAATGTTATTGTGATGAACTCTAAATGATCAGTATCCAAAGTGGTACATGCATTGCAGAGAACATAGTTGTATGCTTTTTTTTTTTCCTTTACTTGACTATGTTTTAGTAAATGTAGAAATTTGTCAAGCACCATTATCAGGGCTCAGGAAATCAAGGAGTAAATGTCCAAATGTAGAGACTTCATTGTACTCACTGTTACCCCAATACTTTATCACATAATGAGAGGAAAATGTGTCACCTAAGGGGAAAAACTAAAAAAAAAAACTTCACCAGTTTTGCAGACACTCGCAAAGTATCACAAAGGCAGACTTCTAGTTTCTACAAACATATTTTATTAGCAAATTGAAAAATTTCTTGCAGGCCTACAGAAGTGGTAGTAAGGGAGGGCGGTTTTTACCATCTAGGCATAGATTGTTGTAAGTCCCTTGTTATGGCCTGGGATGTTTTTCAGATTAAATTCTAACCTATAACCATATAATTTAAAAATGTAATATTTTGGAATGTTAAATGATAGAAAATGTACTTTATGTGGAGAAACAATGAGAGTAACAAATGTTAATGAGTAAATCTTACCATTTATTTGATAAGACATTATTTTAATTACTTTCAGAAGTCCATTAAATGTCTCATTCCATTGTCAGTGAACATGTCACCCATGTAAAGAGGAGATGTGAAACTAACACTTCTGGTCTATTGTAGTGGAACATAGTTCTTACTGGACTAAATTACTTCCTGGTAAATGTTTGTAACGGTTCCTTCCAGTGCTGCAGTTAAATCAATGTAAAACAGTTTTACCGTAAGGTCTAAGTTATTAATTTAGAGAAATAGTTTTGAAAAAAAATTACACTTTTATCAACTGAGGAATTGACCTACAGGTCCTGTCTTGTTTGGACGATTTTGTACAATGAATATTTTCTTACTGTATCTCCCCACTTCATATTAACTACAGCAGACTGCTGTGTTGTTAACCTAGGGCATGTGATAACAGAAAAAAGTTGTTGACTGCAACAAAAACCTGTTTAATACCAGTTAATATCTAGAGCTTAACTGTTGTTTTCCGGTAAGCGATACTTGTATAAATATATGTACTAGAATGTTTTCATCAGTTTTCCGCTGCCTTGCTGTGTCCTTACCCTGACAAATGGAAAACTTGTAAAAAGCTAACTTCTAGAAAGAGCAGGCCAAATTATGTTCAGTTGTTGTAAAGACATTAATAGTTAACTTAAATAAACCTACATAGAAAAAAAAGTTCAACATGTTTTTGATCAAAAATTACCTGGTGAAAGTCCTTGCCACTGCTTTTACCATCGCCACTGAAATCCACATGGGAGAAGAGACAGCGTAGTAGATGCCTGTCTGCCTCAGGGCCGTGACGATTTACAATCTAGGAGAGCACACAGAAATCATCAGAACACACAGATCGAAGGATACATTGGAAGACACTCTACATAACTTTTTGACTGATTGCAAGAGTTTATTTGATGTCTATGTAACCACTTACATGCTGTATTTCTTGCTGGCTGGCTCGGTAATTTTTCTTTGTTAAATTGTCCACCAGATAGCTGATTTGAGACAAAGCCAGCGAGAGCGAGTCAAGATTCATTGCTGGTTGGGGCGGAAGCAGGCGGCCGAGCACGGCGCAAAATCACCATTATTCCCCTTTAGTCACTTCAGTGATAGGTTACTTCTGCTCCCCCCCCCCCAAAAGGTGTTTAATATGTTGGGCTTCCAAATTAGTTATCCAATCGGGGGCTACTGGTGCTCAGTAGGGTCCTTCAGTTTAAAATCAAGATCAGCATCTGTAATTAAAAAACAAAAAGTTCATAATTATTTCCAAATCATTTAATTTATTACGCAAGAAAACAAAAGACATAAATGTAGTTACAGTTATAAAATCAATCCATTCAATCAACTAAACAGTGTGTATCTTTATGAAATACGCTAAACATTGAGTTCAGTAATTTTACAGAACACATGCAATCCATTGACAACAGAAATATTGTGACTGGCTTAAGGCCTACAAGAATAACAGACCTAAAAGGTGCAGTGAAATAAATAGTTTGATTCGGTGTCTGTACATGTAACTGCTAATAAGATCCCAATGTGCACTCAGTATGGGATGAGGTTTAGTACTCTATCTTAACATTGTGGAGTTATTATATAAAGTTGGCGTGCCAGTAGTTTGCACTAGGCCTCGATCGTATCCTATCAAGTGGCACACAAATGCAAAGCTATTATGTTATTCAAAGACAAAGCAAACTCCAGCGTTTACAATAGTAAACAAATAAAACTAACTTCATCAACAAATAACACTTTACGTAGCATTAAGAGCACCCAGCGAAGATTCTTATAAAAAGAGACATTTAGAGACCGTAAAACAAAGAGCAAGCTAATGTTAGCGTTAGCAACTCTTCACAGTCTGAGTGCTAACTAACTGTACGGTAGCGGGATAACAATGTTATCATAAATGATAAAGATATGTGATAAGTAAGTGAGTATTTCAAACCAAATTTGGTCCCCTTCTCGTGTGTTAACGTAGACAACGTAGCGCCGTTAGCTAAGCATCACCATGACGGTGATAAACACTTGGTGGTGGGGGAAGTTTAAGACGTGAGACAATATTTTAACTGGATTCATTCAGCGTTTACAATCACTGTTAACTCTTCAAAGTCAAATATTATCATACCAAGTGGCGTTATTTAAAATGTACTTGCCTCATTAACCCCGTAACTGTGGTTAACTGTGGTTAACTGTGGTTAACATCTACCGTTTACATTTTAGTAATGTCAGTAACTGCCCCTGTAGGCTAACGGGCTAATGCTACTGAATTAGCATTAACGTGAAGCTAACATTAGCAACATGAGCCTGTTTCAAGCTGCAGTGTATGAATCGACTAAGTCAAATTGCACTTTTGTTTACTAAATTTAGTACTTCAAATAAGTATTTTAAGTATCTTGTCGATCATTACGTCCATAAAACGGCCGTAAATTGCCTGCTGGCGAGCTCCTAGGCCGAGTATTTTCTCGATCGTGTGAGCTAGCGTTAGCACTAACCTTGTTAGCGTTAGCTCGGTGGTACGGAGTTATCTATGGAATCACATGAACGCGTTTTCAAATTGCTAGCTCTTGAAGAGACGAGTTACCGTTACATTGCTTGAATACAGATTGTGTGTCTAGCAACACGTTTTCTTGTTAAGTTAAACGGGATTCCTCAGGTTATAAATAAAGGAATAGTTAGTCTTTTGGTGTGGGTATTATGACAGCTGCTTTCCAGTAAATAGACCGCACCGCGCTTGAGGCTAACGCTCAGACTCCGTGTAAATACCGTTTCTTGCGCGTTATATTAACTATACTGCAAAGGGTAGTTTACCAAAAACATTTTAAATCTCACCGTGCTTCCAAGAAAGTAATTCAGGTGTTCATCCCTTCTGGTTTTCTCACAACAAACTTGACGAAATGGAAGAATCTCTATGCCTCCAGTTCAGTTTGATTTTCAAAATAAAATGGCGACTGTCACCACCGCGGCGCGCTCACGGTTGGAGACGAGTGCGTGAGCCTGTCCGCGCGACACAAACGAAAGGTGCTCGCCTGCTGACACCTGGCGTGTGCAGGCTGCCTTTCACTCAGGTGAGATCTGAACTGTATTCAATCAACCTATTTGTTTCTTCTAAGTAAGTCATTTTGTTACGAGGTCAAAGAAAAAACGGATCAATGACAAAACTTTTTTTTTTCTATGATCAAGGCACTTGCCTCAAAAATGTGGTTGAGCACTGCACAGTGGCTATTTATTGGGGCTTAAGGATACGATAGGTCAAATAGAGAGGAAATTATCTTGATTAGAAATGAAAAAGAACAACTTGTTATGAAGTTATTATAACTTACCAAATGATTTGCTTCATCAAAGGATAATAACTGATTGGGTGAAGTTACAATGCATATGATGGTCCCCAAGTGAAAAAAAGGCACTCAAATTTGTATTTGATAAAAAATTGCCACACATCTTCAGTCTCTTATCACAGAAATTAAAAGCAAATTAGTAATATTCCATGTCATAAAAAGCTGGTGATCTCTAAGATGAAGAAGACACCACAAACATCTCCTTTGGTGCTAAACACTATCTGTCCTGGTTCTCCACCCTGAGGCCAAGGGATCCTCAGACAGAGTGTCTAGTACAGGATTGATAAACCCTTCAAATTCAGTGTTTGCATGGTCCTCTGGATTGGTGCTGACAAAATCATTTTCCCACTCTAGTGCATTTGAATCCTCAGAGGCTGATGTTGGGATCAATGACAAAACTGAATCCAAAGACAAGTTTCAGATTCTTGCTTTATTCACAAAAACGACCATATGGGCAAACTCTGTTTATGTAGTAGAAATAATCCTTTCTCATTACAGGCAAAGGTTACACACTGAAAGAACACATTGTTGCCCAATCCTTTTTGACACTTAACTGGAAAATAACAACAAAATCATCATTAATTAACTGATTTAACTAATTAATGATTGTCTGTGTTGTTTGCTGTTAAGTCTGATGGTGGTTGTGTCTTCTGTCTGATGTGATCTTTGTTTTTATGTGCTGCAGAACAGGAACCTGCTGTAGGCCTTGAGCAGTTTTAACTGAGTCAGGCCCATTTAACTGTAACCCTGTGTAATGTTACTTGTAACCATTCCAGTGTAATTAGATTAAACAAAATTAAATTATGGGTTTATAGCATCCCAAATCTAAAGTGAATATTGAACTAGGTTGAGGTTTTTTGTATACATTTAAATTTGAACCCAGAAACCAACATTAAAGCATAATTTCCCCTTTTTTTCCTCACATATCAATGTGTATGCTTATTGTGCTGGACTTCTGTTCTTCGGCTTTATATTTGGGGTACAAAAACAGATATTGGTGGGGTTCAAGTATGTCTCCACGGATGCTTAAATAGCATGTTGATATGATTGATAATGTAATGTAATATTAATTATTTTATTTAATGAGCTGTCAGAAGAAGAAAAAAACATCACGGAAAGGACACAAACCATAGACTGTAAATATTAAAAACATGGTTTTGGTAGAAAGGTTACAGATTACATGATGCACACACACCACACATTCCAATCTGCACATTGCACTTTGACACCCTGGACACTTTACACTGTTTACATTATTCTATATTCTATATTTTGTACATTCAAAGAATTGTTTTTTTTTTTTTTTTTACATTATATTCTATTTTACTGTATATATGTGTATTAGTAATTTGAGTGTTTATTGCATGGCCTTGCGGAACAGTCTTTACATTTCACTGCACATCTGTATGAGCATGTGACAAATACAAATCTTGAATCTTGAGGTTCAACGCTTGTTGAGCTTGTTATACTTGCTACCTTTGTGGTCCACTAGATGGCAGCAAAACACCCGCTAACCGGCAGGTCAGCTGCCAGAAGAAGAACTCCTCCATGTTCCTCCGCCTCCTCTTTCTGCTGTTCCTCCTCCTCTTCCTTCTCTCCGGGAGAGTTGTATTTCCAAGTCAGTGGAGTAATATCTGCATACAGTTTCTGCCCTCCTGTGGTTAAAAGGCAAAGCAGCGGTGTTTGTCGGTTAAGTGGCTGCGCGGATGAAATGTCGTCTTGGGCTAAATCATCTGCTGCTGCCCGGCGACAGGCTAACCCCAACGGAAGGTAAGCCGTGTGGTCGACTGTATGTAGTTTAGCATCTAAAAGCTAACACGATAGCTAGCAGGCTTAGCAGACAACAAGCAGTGTGTTCAGCACGCTATCCTCTCTACCCATTACCGTTATAGTTAAACATGTAAAAAAAACAACAACGAAGCACCTTTTAAAGTCAATCCTGTGTTGCAGTGCTCCACCGATGCGTCTGTTTCGGAGAGCAGCGCCTTACCCCAGCAGAGAGGAGAGACCAGAAGAGCTCAAAGATGCCCTGGAAAGGTACCGAACCAGAACACTATTCACATAACTAAAATACACACCTTATGGACAAAACAACGTGTCTTTGCGTGCTAGTTAATGCATGTGACGTAGATAATAATAAAGTCAACGTTTATGGCATTTCATCTCCTCACAACTGCAGAGGCCCTATTTTTTTATCTAATATCTCTTATTAATACATTTTCTTTATTTGCATGAACGTAGAGAGGATTTTACGAAAGCATCAAGTGTTGATCAGATTAATTAAAGCATTTGCAAACAGTAAAAGTATAAACCATCGTCGGCAGGTGCTCATGAATGACTGATCAGTGGGTGTCTTTTCTGTTTGTGTATACAAGACTGTTAAGGTCTTAACTGTGTATGTGTTTAACACTTTTTTAAGTGTATGCCTTTGTTTATATTTGTGTTTTCATGTGCAAGTGTATGCGTTGTCTCTTCTTCAACAATGATGTACGGCACAAGAGAGGGACCTGTTTAGACAGTGTTAACATCACTTTCATGCAATGTGTTCACCAGCATTCAACACAATGTTATAGTAGGAAGTAAGCCAACAAACATTTTAGTAAACCTGTTATACCTGATTGAGGTCAATAGTGCCTAGGCTGTGATCAAAATAAACAAGAGGTTAGATTTACATTTTATCAATAAGGAGCAATGCATAGGTGTTTCTGCTGCAACCCCAGTATAGAGGTGACTGGAATGTAACGTACATTGCCCAAAACTTAAAAAATGTATCTCTGAGGAAAATCCACTGACCTTGCTGTGGAAGCTGTAGCCATGTTTTCTGATGGTAGGTACATTTTAAGAGTATTGTTGTTTAGATTGATTAAAATGAACCAAAGTAACCTAATTAAATGGTCTTCTATTGTGACAGATCAAATCAGTCATATTTCTATAACATAAAAACACCACGTTATCTTAATGTAATTGCATATTTTTCCTGTCACCAATCTGTAGTTTGTTACAGATTTGTTGTTATCCCTCTACATTAAATTTGGACAACCATTTACAATTTGTTGCCAAAGTTCAGAGAGAGATCAAATGGGATAAAGTGTCTACTCTGTAAGTCCTTTCCCCTGCCTAGTCTTACAGACTACACAGAAGTTTTATGTGGGCGTTTGCCACAGTACCTGATGTGCCAGGTGACAGGTTCATGAGGTCAACAAGTCTCACCCGAGTATGTATGAATTTCATGTTGAATGCCAACTATGGTGTTGTAATCTCAGAGCTCTGGTTTCAGTCTGTAAAACCTTCAATCATGCTAAGTCATCTCATTCATTAACTAAGTGGACAGTAATGCTTAGCAATGCTTCCCTCATTAAATTGTTGCATTTAAGGGTTCTTGTTCCCCTTGTTTCTTTCAGCTATGAAGAACTGGATCAAATACAAAGCTACAGTGCAAACGTGAAGTATGAGAGCTACAAGCATCAGCCAGTTGGTGAGCCTTGTGCTTTTACTTTGATCACACAAGTTTTCAAAGTTTGCACCATTCAGAAACCTTCCACACCAAGACAACACTTTGTTTCTTTTATTTACATGTAAAAATTCTAAATATTAAAATCAGTGGGTGTCAAATCCATAGCCTGCATTCCTTCCATAACTACATACTACTACCCCATTTAGTTTACACTTTTAAATAACACCATTGCAGTAAACAAAAAATATGTTAGACGTTTAAAATTGTTGATTTTGATTTTAAATGAATGGGGGAAATATCTGACCTTTTACCTTCACCCGCAACTTACCTTCCATTCTCTCTTTATCCCCTACTGCCTCCACTTTCCCTTCACCCTTCTCTTCATTCTCCTCCAACGCTTCCACCATCCACACAACCCCAGCCAAGGCGGACAGCTGCACTCCAGCAGACCGCCGCAAAGCACTGTATCAGAAATTCTACAGACAGGTTCAGGAGGAAAGGAAGCCGGCGGACTGCGTGGTCCTCTCTGTAACCAACCAGTGCCTGTGAGTATTAAAAAAAAGAAAAGAAAACCAGAATAAATTATGGAAGATATTTTGGCAATTATGACAGATATGGCTGTATGTCAGTGAGACAAACCGGAGGGAGGTGATTTGATTGTCTTTAGTGTCATTCAACTCCTGTAGTGAAACTCAGTCAGTTATGTCAACCCTCATTGTTTTTAGTTATGTCAAAAACTCAAGCAGAAAAGACTACCCTGTTGCTGACCCTGATCCTCATGTTTCTCCGCTGTTATTTTTGGATTGGGACTTTTAGCACTTCAAGCTCTTGCTTCAATGCATGTGCTTGCTGTAAAGAGTGGAGAACATCTCATGTTGTTGTTTCCAGTATTGCAACACAGCTGGATGCTATCAACACGTACGGTTTGTGTTGATTCTCCTACACACAAGGTGACCCACCCTTTATTCTGATGCATAACAATGAACAGTAAAATCCAAAACATCTTGGCAGGGACCCATGCTAACATTATCAAACAAGCTATTGTGCAAAGGTACCACCGCTGACTGGTACAGGTTCTGCCTGTTATGACAACTGCATAAAAGATTAGTTGGTGACTTGCATTGAGAGCGACAATTTGTTGCATGATTACTTAGTTTTGCTCTCATCCTGGTAACTACTATTCCACTGAGGATTTCAAGGTGACTTAAGGAAATACGTCAAGTTCTTCCTTAAGCATTCACTTAGGAACAGTGTATTGTACTTCAGAAGTCAAAATCGATCAAGAAATAATCAATTATCTGGATTTATCCTGTAGACAACAACATTGTCACAATCAGAAATCAAACCAGCTATAACTCATTTTATACCTTGCAAAATCATTGAGTTTTCCACTTGAACAGTACTTATCACTGTATAATGTAGAAAATAGAAAGCCATCTACTGCACATATTGAACCACACAATCATAAAGAGTGCTATGCATCATTCCAATTCATTATCCCAGTAACAGAAGTGAAATAGGATATGAATGGAAACCACATCTACTGAACCCAGCCTTTCCCCTCCTCATGGTACATTTAATCTTTTCAAGTTTTGGATGGAACATGACATCGCTAACCAATATGACATGGGATGGAGGCTTAGGATCTTTCCAATTAAACAGTATAGGGCAACAAGCTAGTAAGCCACTTTTCATCCATATCAGCGTGCATGTGTGTGTGTCTGCATATTTTACTGCAGCACTGCTTGTGTTCCTCAGGTATGTAGAGGGATGACATGGAGGTGGTAAATCATCTTAATAGACAATGCCCAGGTTATCCTTTGGATGGGTTACAGGATATGTCTGTTACCTACTGTTGTGTTGAATGATGTTTACGTTCTGACAGGTACAGCCTTTATTCAGTACCACTGACAGCATTAAGTGTGACTCATTTCACTGTCCTCAAACGTCTTTAAAAGTCTAGTCTGCAATTGTCACCTCATTTGGGAGTGTACCACAAAGTGAGAGTAGAGGGCAAGTCAGGTCTGTCGAACCTGAATAAGACGCTCTTTTAACCAGGGTAGATCGTCATGGTTACTTGCTCTGCACGGCTTACCTGATAAGGAACAGATTCATTTTGAGTTACGCCTGACATTCTGAAAATTGCTGTCCTTTTCTTTTATTATTACCTGAAGGTGTTCTCCACAGGCAGTAGAGATCTTCAGCTGAGATACATGAATGGAAAAGTTTTGAACCGTAATTTTAAAGTCACTAACAAGAAATGCAGGTACAGTAGTACACATCTGATGCATTGCATCACTGGAGCCTGTCTGCTTCAGGTAACATTCATGCTTCAGCAGATGATTTGTAAAAGAACAAAGAGGGCACATCGTGTAAGGATGCAGGATTACGTTTAAATTCTTGATTAGTATTTATCACAGATACAATAATTAGTTTGACCTTAACTTTTCCAACTACTAAAGTTAGTTTCCATCTTTTTTTCATATATTGAAAGTACCAAACTTAATTGTTTTTCCTGTCTGCACTGCTGAGATCAAGTGTATCCTTGTTTAAGTGTAAGAGTTGTACTGTGTGTAGTTAACACACGATGCTGTATGAAAAGGAAGCACTGAGAGCTTTTTATGCATTAATATTGGTTTCTTCAAACAGCCAGCAAACAGCCAAACAGTGATGGTTCCTTTTGGGGCATCTGTGTATGTGTCAAACGACACCTTTTCTGTGAGCACGCACAGAGCCTGAGGCAGAACGCCTTAGTTGTCAGAGAAAGTTGATTACCATGTTTGCGATACCTAAAAACTGACGCATGTTTTCACTAAGGCTCCAGGCTTTGTCCAGCCAGCTTGCTTGCTTGGTATGTCAGGCTTCCTCCACAGAACACCCCTCTGGTGTCCTCTTCAGACAAAGTGACTGATAAAAACCAGTTCCACAAACACGGGAGCCACTTCATGCATTTTGTACAGCACCGACTTATCATAAAAACATTACACACATCAAAAGATTTTCATTTTTTTCTGCATTTCAATGCTGCCAATGTTACCATTTAAGAGCACCAGTACAAACTGATAACCAACAGTACTGCATAAAAACACCATTTTGACAAAGTTTTTCAAATACATTCTGATATAAATGCCATTTAATAACATGTTTTCACTTTGCAGTACATATCAAATGTGACTCCAAACCACATTCTCTCAACACAAGCTTGACTTCAGCAGTGGTTGCTGTACTGAGCTCCTAAATAAAAAAAACCCCATCAAATTGATCTTCTGTTTGTCCTCACATTTGGTGACAAGCGGTTAAAAAAATAGTGTTTAAAGTCACTACAACATGGTTCATCAATGAAATAGTGCACACACCATACTTATACACAAATACTGACTGGTAGGTTGTGCCATAATGTCAGCATTATCTGCCTGCAATTATAATTTTAGACTATTACACTTACTTTGAAAATACTGACACTATCACTGTTTTGATCCTTATTATTACACAAAGGCTCTAAGATTGTCTGCCATAAGCTGACAATCAGCAAATCTACAAAATTGTTTGATTTTGTTAGAGTCATAAACTGATTAAGATCCTAAAGTTTTACTATTATTTAAAAAAAATAATACATGTAGTGTATGTCAATGAGCTTTATTCACTGGAATGTCAACAATGAAGCTCTTATAGGATACATCGTAAAAGTGTTAGAGGTGTTTATATAATATAGCGTTAGTTGTATTTTATTTGGACAGCTTTGATTTATCTGGAATAAATTAGCTATTGACCAACAGACATGATCCAATACCACAGACAAAGTAGTAATTTTAGTATAGTCAGGAGTGCATCAGTGAATCTTTATTCTATTAATGAACACAGTAAGATTTAGAGGTGGTATTGGCAGCTGTAGGTAGCTTGGATGCTTTGTGACCTTTAATTCTAATGTTGAATCGGTTTCACTGTGGGAGAAGCCGATTGCTGCTACATCAAGTTTCAAGTCTTTGATGATAGTCTTTCCTTTGACAGAAGGACCACTTCTAATGAATCCACTCAACAACCTCCTTTTTTCACCACAGTATCCCCGTAACACCAAATACACCAAAGACACATTCAAAAACAAATGAATGCTTTATTTTGTCCAAACACACAATATTCAAATCTCCATAGATACATTATTCACTACACTAAGTCTTGTGTTTACTTTTTGTTGGTAAGAACACTTTAAATCAAGAAATAACCCTCTGGTCCTCTCAGCTGAACAACTTAATAAAGAAATGCTAACTTAACGAAGTGTTTCTCTTCCTCTCAAAGGGATTACCCCAAATCGCTAAGCCAGTGCTTGCAGGAGCGCGGCCTGTCAGTGGAAATGCTCTACCTTCAGGCGGAATCGGGCCTGACCCGGGCCCTGCAGGATGTCCGAGCAGAAGGCTCCCCGTTATGTATTCTGGTGGAGCAGACAAACATAGCTCTGTCCTCCTGCACTGTTATCATATTCTCAGAATCCCTCAAAAGTAAGTCCCTATCCCACATTCCTTCAAACTTAGCCAAACCAACTCAGTCACAACCCTCATTTTCTTTTGAAATTGAGATTCAACTTCTTGCCGATCTTTGTAAAAGTTAAAGCAACAATATGTAGGAATTATTTTTGGTACGCTTCGGCGCCCACTGAAGGTCTCTGAGTGCAACTGCACTGATGCAAAGACAGTGCAGTTACGCCTACCCCTCTTAGACAGCGTGTAATCAAGTAGATGTTACAAGAAGCTAAGGTTCCACATTTTTAAAGTGAACTTGTAGATCCACAGGGAAATAGACACATTTTAGGTGTAAGACGGATTTATTTGTGTGCAAACCTCACACAGAACTTGGGTTATATGAATTTTTGGCACCCGAAAATCTGCTAAACATGAGACAATGATGGCACGGATAACAATACAAACGTGAAGTTGCAATGTGTTGAATAATATCTGCAGGAATATACACTTTCTCTCAGTCTCAGTCATTGCATAAAACCGTACAAAGCCATCATATTTCTCGCGCTGTAGACATTGGAGAGACGTCATTTTCCCTGTTGAAAGTTATTGTGCTATGAAATCGTCCTTTGAATCTACTGTTTAAAAGAGGGGGAAGCTACATATTGTTGCTTTAAACCAAATACACATAAAAAAGGCACAAAAACATTCTCACAGAAACACACAAACATCAACTCTTCACTCAACTTTTCTTAACATTTATAGATATCAAAACACCTTCATATAAACACAATATTCAACTTACATACGTTTGCAGATCATCTAACTTATTCAAAGCAACTTACCAAAACTGCATCTTACCATGTGAGAAATAAACAGAAGGCAACACACATTGACCTTACATAAGCCTACAACCTTAAGAAACTGAATGAAGCCCAAAAGTAGAAATAAAGGTACGTAAAAGGAATAGTTTCCCATTTTGGTTTGGCATCCAAGTCTCAATGTTTGCCAAAAGGATGGACAACATTCTCATATCTCTGTCTGATAAATATGATCTCAGTCGGAATCTGTAAAGCTAAAAAAAATCGCTGGACTTCAGCTGGAAGACAGAAATGTCCTGCCAATGTTTCTGTAATGATTGGAGGGGGAAGACACATTAAACAGCCATGCATGCTGTTGCTATGGGGATTTCGGACACTGTCTGTCACGTTTAGTGCCGACACAATCAGGAGACAATGTCCTCAAATAAGGGAATCGGTTAATGGCTCTTCTCTCACTATGAAATTGTGCACAGTCGAAAGACCAAAATATCACACGTGCCAAAAATCATCCGACCGGTTTGGAACAGCTGATTAGGATCGTCCGTCGCACTTCAGTGTACACTGCACGACTGACCATGCACGATAAGGCTGAAATTCAAATAAAAAAATAGGGTCTAAATCTTTCTGTAATCGTACAGTCTTCATCCGGTTAAATTATCTGATGGATATGAGAGTGGACTCCCTGCTGTGAAACTATTCCTCTCAAGCCAATTCAATAAGTCTGAATTTATATGTAATTTATACTTCAAATATCAATGCAGCTATCTACATGAATTGATGAAAAACTAAACAAAGAACAAGCAGATATACTCAATACATTATTTATTTATTTTGTAAAACATGTCACTGAGTTTGCATGAGCACCCTGTGTGATTTAGTTGACCCACCAACACTGATGCTATTTAGAAAGCATTCAATGCACCAACCAACCTGCTCAACACAAACTGCAAAGGTAATCAAAGTGTTTCATGATGATAGTGCTCTGTAGAAGTCCAAACAACAACAAGAAATCATTCTTACTCATTAAAGGCTGATCTACTCAACAAATCTTCAAACTCAAAATGCTTGGTCCTTAAAGAAAAATGTGATATATGAATCATTGTTCAAACCAGAAAATTAAATAAATAGAATTATAAGATGTATTAATAGTACATTGGCATCTAATGTAGAATCCACATCTAACCAATCAGTGAAACCATATCCAAAAACATTAAAGAACAGAAGTGAAAGTAACTGATGAATGCACATCAAATTACATTCCCCATTCAACAAATCACAATTCTCATTGAGAAAAGAACTACTTCCCAAAGAACCAAATTATCAGCAGACTGTGCTGAACCCAACGTCACATTAAAACAAAATCATTTTAGGGAGTTATTGTTGCAAACCAATGGATGTTCTGCTTTGTTCCATGGGTCCTCATCTCTTCTAATCCATTCCTTTACTCTTCAGCATTAACGTTCCTATTTCTCTCCCCCCCCCCAGTCCATCGCAACATGCCCAAAGACCAGGCCATGGACTTTGTAGCAGCCGAGTACAGTCGCGGACTGGTCAAAGAGCGCCCCAAAAAAGACCCCTCAGACCTGGCAGCGCAGGCCTCACAGCTGCTCGATGACTTCCTGGAGAGAGAAAAGCTCGAGCGGCACACTGTTCCCTCTGAAACACGTCCTCTCCTCTTGCTGTTAGCTGAGGGGGTGCACCTCTACCCCGAGGAGCTGGAAACCATCTCAGAGTACGTGCGGTGCAGGCAGGAGCATGTACAAGGTGGGACATGGATCGTACTGTAGTACCTAGAAGTGTCAAACTAGTTTTCTGTCAGAATTTAAAAATGACACCTTGAATTTCTTATCTGCTCTCTCCGTCTCTTTGGATATTACCTCGTCTCTCTTTTCTTGTCTCTCTTGTTTTCATTTAAATCTTGTTTCTTTCCAGCCTCCAACACTGAGGGGCAGAGGGGTAATATGTTACCTCCAGGTCTGGGGAAACCTCCTCCTTTGCTGCCTACTCCGCCTGGGCCCCCTCAACCGATGTCCTCAGGCGGAGCAGGAGGGTCAATGATGGACCACTCCTCAACTTCACCATCTCCCCTTCTGCCCTCCCCAGGTAAGACTGCAGACTTTACTGGACTGCTTAAAGGCCCTTTAGAATCTTAAAAAGGTCAAAGTTGTAGTTGTCATAGACCTGGCATCCATTCCCCCAAAAATATCATGAAGTTAATTTCATTGATAGATATCCCTCTCACATTACGTTGTTGATTTGTTCCTGCAATTGAATTTTTTTCCATCCAATAGTTGGTCCCTTCAGTAATTGATGGAAAAAATATATGTAAAAAAAAATCAGATTTACCAGAATTGATCCAGTTTGTGTTAAACCTTTAGCTGATCTTTAAATTACTGGAGGAAGGTAATACTAAGTGACATATGAGACATTGTTTGTTAGGGACGGATTTAAAGAAGGAAAATTAATAAATACTATTTGAATTAAATAGTTCTATTTTAAAATGAGATGAATCTGTTTACCTACCATAGTTTTAAAATAAGAAGATTGTAACTCACCTGATAGTTACCTGATGTCTGTATGTGACGTGTGCGCTCCACCTGGAGTCTGTGACCACGGGACGGTTGATTGGTAGTCTTTAAATAGGTACAGTTTTATTCTGTTTTAGGACTGCAACAACGAGTCAATAGAAATCAATAAATAAAAATGTTGGTGACAAACTATTATCACCTCAAGTTAGAGGTGGGCGATATGGGAAAAATATCATATCAAGGTTTTTTTTTTGCAAAATCCTGATCACGATTTTATCACAATTTCTTTCATACTGATCTTTAGACAGATTTTTAAGTTACTGACCAGTTCAACCAAACTTATTTCCCTGTACAATGTTTTTAAATGCACAAAAACTGTGCAGACAAGTTTAATCTATTTGAAAAACATAGGAAAAAACAGGCTCAGGAAAGCATACTTCCTTATAGCTCCTAACATGATTAATAAATAAAGATTAATCTAAATATAGATGCTGTAAGGCTTCTCACACACACACACAGCTTACAGTTACACAGACCTTAAAGGCAGGATGTGCTACATTTTACACATAAATATAGCAGAAATCCTCTGACAATAACTCTCTGAGTCATGACTGTCTACAATGAGTGAGATGTGCGACTCGAGTCCTGCCGTCTGTGATGTTGTCTGAGCCGTATTTACATCATGTTTACATTGAAAAGAGGACGGCTGACTCCTCCCCTCGTGTATAAAAGTTGTTTAATTGAGGGACTAGAGAAAAGAAGAATAACTTACTGTACTCACTGCTTATATGAATGTCTCGTAAGCGTTTCTAAATCACAGTCATTCTGTGTAAATGTTCATGCAATGTGAAGCTACAAGCAAACTAAAGAGCGCGACCATTAGCATGCTAACACAACAATGCAGCTCGAGATAAGGGCTGTATCCGAATTACCAAGTATCTACTCAATCTGTCAGTAGGCAGTAGACAGTACCTACTATCCGTGCTGTATACTGTTTAGAATCTACTATTCAGTAGGCGCGCACAGTAAGCAGATATTTGTTCCTACTTCATCTGATTCATTCAGTAAGGAAGTGGCGTCATTTACGTTTCCCGAACCGACTGCATCCACCCGTTTTTTTGTTTTAGCTTTATCAAGAAGAGTAATGCACATACAGTCAGGTAAAAAACATATATATATATATCACAAGTAAAAGACAGATTAAATAAATAACATACAGTACATAAAGAAAAGTACAAATGAAAGACAGTAATATACAGAATATAAAATAAACCAATAAAGACGCATTTAAATAGTGAAATCATTATTTAAATAGAGGGGGAAAGGTTTTATAATAATGCAGACATTTGTTATATTTTCTGTTGTTAATTTAAAGTAGTGATTTCAGTCGGGACTTTAACTCTAGATTAAAAATGGATTCAATGAATCCACGCTCGTTTGTTTTGATTTGGAGGCGGACGTGAAGTGATGATTTACGTTTAATTTCGCACAGCATTGTGAGTGGTAAAATACAATTCATTTCCTGAAAGGATGCATCCGATCCATACTGCATAAAACCCGGAAGTTAGTATCCATACTGAAATGAGACATGACATGAGAAGTCATACTAACAATCTCAGAGACATCTAGGGCGGCTGTGGCTCAGTTGGTAGAGTCGTCACCTCTCAACCGGAAGGTTGAGGGTTCAATCCCCAGCTGCAAGTGGCGATGCAATCCACTGCTTCAGTGGCGGTGTATGAATGGGATTAGTTACTTCTGATGGATGATACTACATAGCGATCACTACCATCAGTGTGTGAAAGGGTGTGAATGGGTGGGTGTGACGTGGTGTAAAAGCACTTTGAGTAGTCAGTAGACTAGAAAAGTGCTATATAAGCTCAAGTCCATTTACCATTTACACCTCAAATGAATGAAAGTGTCTGAGTTTAATTTTCTCCTTTCAGGTTCTTATCCCAAAACCAAACCCCCTCCGCTGCTGTCCTTGCAACGACAATCTGGTCCCTCATTGGGGCCCCCAGCTTCACGGGGCCTTCTGTCTTCACACAGTCCCTATAGTGGCCCCCTAGGGCCTCATGGGCCCCTACTCCACCACGGTCCCCCATACCATCCAGGCCCTAGGGGTCCTCATGGGATCAGAGGGCCACCTATTTTAAAGGCTTCCCGTCCTCCACTTCTTGCTTCTCCAGGTGGGTTGTTTATGTTTTTTAAAGATAAAGATAAATGCTGTTTATTATCCACAAATAACATGTTTCACCTAATAATGTTATATTCTCTCTCCTGGATCAGGTGCCCCTCACTCTCTTCCAAGACCGAGCTCCCGTCACTGAGAAACGAGAATCATCCACAAACACTAAAGCACACACTGTAACACACAAGCAGGCTTGACCTACCAGCATCTTCTGAAGATAACATCAGACGACTCAAACGCCCCTGAGTTGGATGACTGTAGTAAACCACGGTCAGTTAGATGATAACCATGGTAGTAAAAGCCAGATATGAATCATTTGATTGTGGCTGGATCAATGGAGGATTTCATGGAGTTATGACTGATAATATTAAGTGTCTTTCCCAGTGTCCCTGTGTCAAGCTTGTTCATATTCCTCTCAATCCAGAGAACGTTGGTGTGGTCAAAGTGTCAGGACGATCCTCTCTACAGTGTTAAAAGGTGCTCAAGTTTTTAAGAAGATCTCAAAGGACCCTGATAGAATTTATACAGCAAATTAAAAACAAAAAAGTTCCAACATCATTATTTAATGTGACATGACAGACATTGTTTAAACAGAGAAGTAACACAAAATATGAACCATCATAAACATTAAAGAAAACTTATTTTTGTACCAAAGCAACGAGGCAACTTTTAATGCTAGGATAAGCGGAAGGGAACTGAAAATCAGTTTATATAATTAGACCATAATTCATTCAGGATCTTTGTTACAGCAGAACATATAGGAAAGCTGCACCACTACACTTAAAGGTAGGGGGAGCTATATTGACATTTTATGAGGAAATCGCAATCACTCTTTTCTGGAAAGACATCAATATTGAATATTTAAATTCTGCACTATACTGTTTCTGGCTGTGTGCTGTTGATTGTTTTTATGACCTCATTGTTGGGAGCTGTAAAATATCCTGGTCTCGTTGGTAAAAGTAATTTGCAATACTGTATGTGACAAATGTGCAAGGAAGAGGGGAGATAGGGCAGCGATTCACTGATGAGAATCTCTGTGTCACTGTAAATCAACAAGCCCTCACAGTGTGCATTACCTGTTTTTGTGTGTGTCGCTCTGGTCGAAGATCCTCTAAAGAAATATTTTCAAAAGTCACATCAACATGTTTCTTTTCACATTTACTTGGAACCATCGAGTTGTAATTTATCACAGATTACAAACTAAAAAGTGATAGAAAAATCTGTGGGAATAATCCATCTCTAAAACATCTCAACCTTTTCTTTCTGTTTTGTAGATATTGTTGAAATCCTGTTCCCAATCCTTTCTTTCTTTCTTTTTTAAATATATGTAAATACATATTGTAATAGTGGATAGTTGAACAACTTGGCACTGTGGATACATTTTCTTGGATGTCCAGCAGTGTTAATTTTTATCAAGTATTAGGAGGGGGCTTGAGTTTGTTTTTTAAAAAAAAAAAAGGACTGCATATGTTTTGTTTTGTTTTGGTCTGATGAGCGTTTCAATATTATTTGTATTGTAAAAGAGAGAATTAACCTTAATAAAGTGATATTCATTTAAGTATACATGCTGCCTGTCTTGATGGTTTGTTTTTTTATTTTAAGATTTTATTTTGGGGCTTTTTATGCCTTAATTGTACGTAGAGATAGGACAGTGGATAGAGTTGGGAGTCAGGGACAGAGAGAGAGTGGAATACAGCCTCTGTACAAGGGGTGTGTGCCCTGTCCACTAATCCACTGGCCCCTTTAGAGGCTGTACCTACCTTCATACGCTGTCCAAGGCTGGTAGCATGATGCAGCGACCGCTGACGGTGATGGTGGTGTGTTTCTCATCATCTGTGGTTTGTCGGTTACACCAAACAGTTTTCAGTATATTATGCAAAAGGCTTAAGTTTGGATTTCTATGATAATAGGACTTTCTTCTCTGTTTCCCACAGCCCTACCTGCTTTCTGTTTTTCACCTGTATCTAATATCTGATTCTTATTCTTGGAACATTTTTTATTTATTTATTTTTATTTAACCAGGAAAAAGTCTCATTGAGATTAAAATCTCTTTTACAAGAGCGTCCTGGCCAAGACAGGCAGCAGCACAATTACAGGGTTTCAGACATAAAACACATAAATACAGGAATCACAAAAAGAACCATTCATCAGAATCTGTCTTAAGTCATCAGCAACAAAGCGATCAAAAAGGTTCAATACGAGTTAGCTAAAACATCTACAGTCAGATATTTCTGCCTCCAGATCATTAAGACAACCTTTAAAAACATTCAATCAATCAATTCAATAAATTTTTATTTGTATAGCGTCAACTCATAACAAGTGTTATCTCGAGACACTTTACAAGAAGCAGGTAAAAGACCTTACTCATTGTTATGTTACAAAAAGCAGGTAAAAGACCTTACTCATTGTTATGTTACAAAAAGCAGGTAAAAGACCTTACTCATTGTTATGTTACAAAAAGCAGGTAAAAGACCTTACTTATTGTTATGTTACAAAAAGCAGGTAAAAGACCTTACTTATTGTTATATTACAAAAAGCAGATAAAAGACCTTACTCATTGTTATGTTACAAAAAGCAGGTAAAAGACCTGTTCTGTTACGCCGTCAACCGACGATCTTGAGGAGCCTAGGAGAGCTCAAGAGCTCCCAGGAAAGTAGGTGGTTAGTGACTGAGATTTATAGATAGATACATGCAGTAATATGATGTACTGTATATGCACAGAGAGAGAGAGAGGAGCTCAGGGTGCCAGTTCCCCCGGTAGTCTAAGCCTATAGCAGCATAACTAAGAGCTGGTCTACACCAGCACCAGCCCTAACTATAAGATTTATCAAAAAGGAAAGTTTTAAGTCTATTCTTAAAAATACAGACTGTGTCTGCCTCCCGGACCCCGGCTGGAAGGCGGTTCCAGAGGAGAGGAGCCTGATAACTGAAGGCTTTACCCCCCATAGTACACTTGGAGACTGTAGGTACCACCAGCAGGCCTGCACTCCGGGACCGCAACGCTCTCGAGGGACAGTACGGCACTAGTAGCTCCTTCAGGTAAGATGGTGCCTGGTCATTTAGAGCTTTGTAGGTGAGAAGAAGGATCTTGAATTCTATTCTAGACTGTATAGGGAGCCAGTGCAGAGAAGCCAGGACAGGAGTGATGTGGTCCCATTTCCTGGTTCTGGTCAGTACACGAGCTGCAGCATTCTGGACCAGTTGAAGAGTCTTTAGAGATTTGCCAGAGCACCCTGACAAAAGAGAGTTACAATAATCCAGTCTGGAGGTAACAAATGCATGAACTAGTTTCTCTGCATCACTTTGCGACAGGATATTCCTGATCTTGGATATATTACGAAGGTGGAAGTAGGCTGTTCTTGAAACTTGACTGATGTGAGAGCTAAAAGACATATCTTGATCAAAAAGAACTCCTAGATTCCTAACAGTGGTGCTAGATGCCAGGCTGATGTCACTAAGGACAGTCAAATCACTAGAAAAAGTCTCTCTGAGGTTCTTAGGGCTTAGCACAATAACTTCAGTCTTGTCTGAGTAGCAAAAAATGTCTGGTCATCCAGGTCCTAACGTCCTTAAGGCACGTTTCTAGCTGACATAACTGACTGGTGCCATCGGGCTTCATTGATACATAAAGCTGAGTATCATTTGTCTCTGATGTCTAGAACTTTGTTGTTGAAAAAGCTCAGGAAGTCATTACTGCTGAGGGCTAGAGGAATACAAGGCTCAATGGAGCCATGACTCTCTGTCAGCCTGGCTACAGTGCTGAAAAGGTATCTAGGATTGCCTTTGTTTTCCTCGATTAGAGAGGAGTAGTAGGCAGCTCGGGCGTGACGTAGAGCCTTCATATATCTTCTATGACTATCCTGCCAGAAAAAAACGAGATTCTACCGTTTTGGTCGAGCGCCATATTCTTTCAAAATTCCGCAACGATTGTTTCAGAGTATGGGTTTCTGAGTTGAACCATGGAGCCACTCTCCGCCGCTTGACAACCTTCTGTTTCAGGGGAGCAATCGAATCCAGAGTAACTCTCAGCGAATCCACTGCACTATCAACAAACTGATCTAGCTGAGAGGGACTAAAGCTAAGAGTTTCCAACTGGGTTGAAACACGGTACTGAATCAAAAACAGCTGAAATAGCTTCCTTAAATCTAGCCACAGCACTATCCGACAAACTTCTAGAGAGCACACCTCTTCCAGGCAGAGGTAATTCTGGTAGGACAAAATCGAATGTAATAAAAAAATGGTCTGATAGCAGAGGATTTTCTAGGAAAACTGTAAGGTTATGGATTTCAATTCCATAAGCTAAAACAAGATCCAGGGTGTGGTTAAAACGATGAGTAGGTTCGTTTACACCCTGGGTGAAACCAATAGAGTCTATTCAAGGAAACCAGCTCCTGAAGATTTAAAGTGTCAAGTACTTGAACGCCCTTGTTCCTAATTCAGTACGGGCTTTAGGGATGGTTAGAAGGTGTAAATCCTGCGAGTGAAGATGGTAACTTCCATTACTTTTTTGAAGTATGTAGCTCTGTAGGTAGGATGGAAGCAGACCGAGAATACCCTTTAAATGAAAATATGCCAGTGATTTAGTCTATTTGCAGACAAGGCAGTCCAACCAACCCGAGCATACAAGGAGCAGTGGTGAGTAAGGGCTTTTAGATTAGTGATAAACCTCAGTGCACCATGGTAGACAGTATCCAGCGCATGTAGGTTTGGGAGGATGCATGCATGTAAATAGCATCGCCATAGTCTAGCACTACATAAAAGTGTTTTTTTGGCCTTAAATGAAAAGCAAGACTTATTTCTAAAATAAAATCCTAATTTTAACTTGAGGTTTTTTTTTAACCAATTGTTGAATGTGAAGCCTCACAAAAGAGAGAGAATCATCAATCACAAATCCCAGATATCTGTATTGAGATACAGACTCAATTTCAAAGCCCTGAAAGGTGGTGATAGCAGGAAGGTTCAGTGGCTTTGATTTGGAGTTCGAGAACATCATGAGTTTCGTTTTATCAACATTCAGCACAAGTTTTAAGTCACACAAGGTACGTTGTATAGTATTAAAAGCAAATTGTAGCTGACAAAGGGCCTGATTTGGTGTAGGTGCAGAGCATACTTTCCAGTTTTTAAGGTTGACCTTACTATTCTCTATTCAGATATTAGGGGCATGGAAATATTATTGCACCGCTGCCTTCAATGGTGCTCAACCTTTAAGCAAGCTACAATACTAAAATACTTTCCTTACATTTCAACATGTATTTTTTTTACGATAGAGCTAAATCCTGAGGTTTAAAATAAATGAATTCCTCATCAGTAAAACCTGATTACACACTGTTAATATTGTTTTCAATCACTTGATCTTTTATTTACAGTATTCTGGCTACAACAGTGAGCTTTTATGGTTTGTCATTATTCAGGGTAAACACAGGAGGAAGCATTGAGTGTAAACATTGTTGTGTACACAGTGACAGGGGTGATGACCCACAATGCAGACACATTTACATCCAGTAAAAGATGAGGTTAACATTTTAATTGTCCATCTCAATATGATATTTATATGCTCATACAAACATTGAAACAGGTCTTCCTAACTGTACTTCATTATCTCCTATTTCCCTTTAATATAAAGCTTAAGCAGTTCCTTCAATAAATGTACTTGACGGGGGCGTGTCCAGAGGGGTGGAACGGCCCAACTTGAAATTTGATTGGCCACCCCAAATGCCAAATCCACGATTGGCTATTTGCCTTATCAGAGGCAGGACTTAAGTTAAAATCCACTCTCCTGGCTGTTTATAACAGGCTGCTGGTAGTTTTCTATACCAGGTAATGTCATTTATATATTTTATATCTAAATATTTTCCATAAACATTTCCAAGCAAAAACTTGTGCACACTGTCTAACTTTCAATGGACTTAGACAGTTTTCTAGGTACTTTATATTATGACTTTGGACAAACATCTTTTTGTTTTTGAGTCCCTAAAGAATCAAACTTAGAGGTTTATAGTTTGCAAAATTTGGAAAAAGAAAGGGTAAAAAAAAATGAATTCATTGCGTGTGTGTGCCCACAAACTTCATGCCGCCCCTGCATAAGTCAGCATGCCCCAGATGGGCCGTCCCAGTCAGATAAGTCTGGACACGCCCCTGGTACTTGAGTGATAAATTGTAAGTTTTTATTTTATTATTGTGTGTTAGTGTCGGTCTAAGAGAAAAGCAAAAGAAAGATAAGCCATAATTAAACAGACTGTCTTCTTTTCCGAGCTTTTGAGACACAATTAGCAAGCTTAAACACATCAAACTAAAAACAGCAGTAGGTGTTGCACATCTGTCCACCACAATATTTCAGCTTTTTGACGAGTTACTTCATGAAACAGTCATTCTCTGAAGTCATCATATTTTGTGCAATGCACAAATGGATGAGTTTTTACTGTTTCACTGTTGTGTACACCTGAGGATTCAGTAAACTGTCTTCATCTTTTGTCACCTCGTGTTTCATCCTCATATATTCATGTGAGGTTTGTTGTAACGCGGGAGAAAGCCAGGCTCTTTCTTTCTTTTGGAGGGAAAAGTAAACGATTTGATAAATGTGTACTGATAAGAAAAATACTAAACAAGGTAAAAGGCCTCTGTGATGAAGTTGCACCGTTTGAACACTAGATGGCGATGTACGTTTGTTCTTTACTTTAAACAACACAAGAGACATTTAACAGTTTATAGAAATAACAAAGTTAATACTCGTCAAATCCTCAGCTATTCAACTTTCTGTTTGTTTTACATATATTTAAATGGTTGAGATTTACTTTGTTCTGCAGGGTTTTTATTAGACCTATCTGTTAAGTGCTGCATAGGGGGTTCATTTTTCAGTTTACACAAACAGAAATCCCTACTATATACCCTATTCTTATTTTTATATACAGTTTATATTTGTTTAATTAAATATACAAAAACTAGTCATATTTCATATTATTTACAAATTGGTAATTTAGTGTTTTTGGTTAATCTGAATCAGGTTTTTTATTTTTAATTATACCTTGCATTTATTTCATGTGCACAATTTGAAAATGTCTCCAGTGTGTGTGTGTGTGTGTGTGTGTGTGTGTGTGTGTGTGTGTGTGTGTGTGTGTGTGTGTGTGTATTTTGCATAAAGGTAATCATTTTCAGGTAATTGCTTTGTTTTATCACATAATAACTCTGTTAGCTTCACTTTAAAAACAAATCAAGCATTTTAAGCTGTGGTGTTACAAAAAGTTAATGACACAATTTACAGTATTTTGTGTGCAATGTCAATCAGTTCTTTGGGAGATCTGGATTTAACTCCTCATGGTTCAGTAAAACAAAGTCACATTGTCTTTGACTGTCATTCTCTAAAATGACCAACAGGGGGAGACTCCACTGGATGAAAAGAGAAATCTGATTTCTACCTGAAAATGACTCATGGCTCCCATTCTGATTTATCGCCATAGAAACACTTTGGGCAAGCTGTGGCTCAGTTCTAAAGTTGGTGGTCTCTCAGTTGTGAGGTCGCTGGTTCGATCCTAGTTCCTGCAGTCTACATGTCTTAGTGAGTCATGGGGTAAGACACTAATCCCCAAATGTCTTCTTCTGTGTGAATGCCTGTGGATCAGATCAGTTAGAACACTTTCTATGTTTTTGGTGCTAGATTCTGATTTTTTGCTTGGACCTTTTTTTATTTTGCTGTTGACATTATTTTTTAAATGTGTCCTGAATCAGATTTCTGTGTGAGCACATCATGATCCTGAACTGACCAATAAGCACAACAGAGACGTCACAAGCTTTCAAACACAGATCTCTTACAAGACGACCCCTCAAGTTTATCCTTTTTACAGAAGTGTCACCCAAATACTTGTGCTATTCTTCTGCGCTGCAGGAAGAAGAATAGGTTTTTGATGCATCAGGAAGCAGAGATAAAACAAAGTGGCTTTTTTTCCTGAAGTTGACCAAACCTGTTAATGGTGTAACCGGGACCAAGCAACCCCCTTTTCACACATTCTGGACATGCTAAGGGATGAGAACATTTTTGGATTTTTGTGTGTGTAATAAGGACATCAATCCAGACCTGCTCTTTGGCCTCTCATGCCATGGCATGGCACATTTAAAGCTATAAAAGCTCACACTATTCAAGGGTCAATAAACACATTTTACAAGGTGTGGGGGCCATTCATAGATTATTATGATAATGTCTAAACTTAAAAAAATTCAACTATATGTGCCTTTTACTGTATGGTTACGTGAAATGTGTTTTTGTTTTTTGTGTATTTCTTTACTATTTGTATTTGCTAAATTGTATAAAACAATGGACCCATCTGAAGTAATGTTTAGCTTAGCTTCCCTGCTGGCCCTCAGGCCAAAGGGGGCCAAGCTGATCGCCATCTCCTGTGGGTAATATACTTACTATTGACAAGTCTATCTAAATTAAAAAGGAAATAATCTTCAGAAAAGGTAAAGGGGTAATAATGGATTTGAAGAATGTAAATTCTGGTTTTTGTTTTGGATTTTGAAAATTTCAAAAAATCAGAGAATAGAAAAAGACCAAGTACTTTGAGTTTTCTGTTGTATCTTTCATCACAAGAAGTACACTGATTTACACAACCCCACTTAAAAAAACATACCAAACTATCCCTTTAACCTTCTGAGGTTACTTGCTCATGGAAGTAATACTTTAAAAAAATCTGCTATTTCAACTCTCTATAAGTCTAATTCATGATTACAGTCTAGTCGTGCTTTCTTAGGTCTGATTTTCCGGGAGGATCATCAGGCTGTTAGCCATTGGGGACCTTATAATGAACTTCTTGAAGAACTCATGTCGGCAAAATCTGTCAAAAAACTATGGATCTCAGTTTGAAACACCTTTAAATATCTATTACTGAACACATTTCCCAGTATATTTCTATTCAGGTGAAGTGCTTCCCTGTGACAAGTTTTTTTTTTTTTTTCATTTTAATGTGTTTTTCTGTATAAAAAACAATATCTAAACTGCTATTTGAGTAAAGTTTTATAATTATGGGCATTATTAAGTTAGTGGGAGACTTAAACATGTGGAGGGTGAACATGTCTGCATGTGTCTGCTACTCTCTCCTTGTTGGTTCCTCCTCCTCCGCCTCTCCTCCAGCTGTGGGTGCACTGCTGCGAGGAGCCCATCATCTCAGGAAGTAATGGACAACTGTCTCCACCTCATTACACCAGCCTACACACACACACACACACACACACACACACACACACACACACACACACACACACACACAAACACACACACACACACACACACACACACACACACACACACAGACACACACACACACACACACACACACACACACACACAAACACACACACACACAAACACACACACACACACACACACACACACACACACACACACACACACACACACACACACACACAAACACACACACACACACACACACACACACACACACACACACACAAACACACACACACACACACACACACACACACACACACACACAAACACACACACACACAAACACACACACACAAACACACACACACACAAACACACACACACACACACACACAAACACACACACACACAAACACACACACACACACAAACACACACACACAAACACACACACACACACAAACACACACACACACACACACACACACACACACACACACACACACAAACACACACACACACACACACACACACAAACACACACACACACACACACACACACACACACACACACACAAACACACACACACACAGACACTCTGATTGGACACTTTGTGTGTCAAAGAGTTGTTTGTGGGAAGAACAATGGCAGCATACAGTGTTTAAGTATGTTTAATGTTTAATATTTCTGCAAGAATGTTTCCACAAGAGAATATTTAACTCACCAAGCAGTGTGTGTGTGTGTGTGTGTGTGTGTGTGTGTGTGTGTGTGTGTGTGTGTGTGTGTGTGTGTGTCTTGATACATATTGTTTTCACTTGTCATATATCAGGCTTCAAGTGACATTATCTTTGGAAAGTTGTAATGCTACATTAATTTTCTGTATTTATTTTTGCAGGAGATATTGTAAGTTTGGGTTGCACAGTGGTGCAGTGGTGTTGCCTCACAGCGAGGAGGTTCCTGGTTTGAATCCTCGTCTGACAGGAGCCTCTCTGTGTGGAGTTTTTAGTTCTCTACATGTGTGGGTTCTCTCCTGGTACTCCGTCTTCCTCCCACAGTCCAAAGACATGCTCGTTAGGTTAACTGCTGACTCTAAATTGTCTGTATGTGTGAATGTGAGTGTGGCTGGTTGTCTGTCTCTATATGTCAGCCCTGTGATTGGCTGGTGAACAGTCCAGGGTGTAACCCTGCCTCTCGCCCAATGACACCTGGGATCAGCTCTAGCCCACCACAACCCCGAATGGGAAAAGCGGTTTAGATAATGGATGGATGGATATTGTGGGTTATCCATCAGGTAAATTTATCTCCACTGTGTTTTGTATTTCATTAATACAATTTTGTATGGTAATTAAGCCTCACCGCAGATTTTTAAGATACTTTACACAGAACCATTGCTTGCAGAAAAATCCCTTGAAACATTTTGAGTGTTCTGTGTGATGGCCAACAAGGACAACTGACCTGCAACAGCTGAAACAACGCACATTAGTAAATAAGTGAGTATGTAAAGTTCATTCATATAGCACTTTTTAAGAGCAGATGTCACTAAGTGCTTCACAACAATAAGATGAATAAAAGATGACATTAGGAAAACGTGCAATTTCAGAAACGATAGTTAATTAGTACGGTACCCATTTATTGGCATCTCCACAGTCAAAAGTTGGGAATGATATCAAAATAAGGGATCTGTACTGTCTACTACTTTTTTGGTACCCTTCTGTTGGGGTGCCAAGGGTACCGATCCGACCCTAAAGGGTCCCTTGTTCACTGTGTCCCATTCTTCTTCTTCGTTGAACTTAATTAACAGCGGGCTACACTGTGTTGGGCTGCTATGATGTCACACGATTACATAGCTGACGCGGCTATCTCCATCTGGCTTACACTCCGCTTACCAAATAAGGGGACGGTTGGCTGTGGAAACGCAAGCAAGTTCAGGGTTTACCGTACCGAACTGAACCAAACTGTACTGAACCAAACTGGACCGCTTGGTGGAAACACCTTTGGACTGTTGGGTGGTTGGAGTTATTAGGCCCGCAGTGGGGAGACTGATCGCAATGTTCTGTTACTCCGGAGACCAAATGAATAAAGTTTGACTTCAGAGAAGACAGTAACTTGATGGTTTTGCCGGGTCTGGCTCCAGGCGACTGCGGGCTGCTCTCACCGATCCCCCCACTCAGGTCTCTGGAAATGCGGGCACTAACATATGCAGGAGGGAGATGGGGAAGAGAATTTATTATCAGACTACATAACATACACACCACCGGAGTAGAGTGTCTCCAGAGACCCCTCTGTCTACTGTGCACAAACATAGCCTCATAACATGTACAAAGACCCACACAGCTCTGACAAACTGTGTCTGATGGACCAATAGCTCTGCTGAATTAGCTGCACAGCTAACGGTACAGTAAGCTCTGCATCTTATCTTACCTGAATCTGACCTCATTGAGTACCAGCTGTCAAAACAGGAGTGAGTCAGACAGTCAGCCCAAATAATAATTGAGGAAAGGGATGCTCAGATGTATGGGTTCAATATCGGTATCAGCCCTGTTGACTGTTATCGGCCATAAACAAATAATGTGGTATGCACTACTGTCGGTCACTGATGTGTGTCTGTAGTGACAAATCAATTTCATTCTCTGTCACAGTTAAAATTGTGGGATGTACCTTTAAGTGTTGCTAAGCTAGGGAAGAGACTTTACTAGACAGCCCCCTATTTTTTCTCTGAAGACAGTTTGAGTTTGAGTTCCCGTTTTCCTTTTGTCTCTCAACTCAACAGTAACGTTAGGGTTCATATTTGTTGCGTTGGCAGGTTACACACAGAGCCACACACTGTCTCAAACACTCTCCAAACACCATTTAAGTGGCACAGACCTAAACCGTAACAGCTGAAAAGCGTTTTTTAATTTGGCAGAGGAAAACTTGTTGGCCAAACACTGGCATGTTGTAGGCAAGCGTCAACTTCTAGTCTTGAAAAATGGTGCCAATGCGGAAGGGAAAAATCCTGCAGTTCACCTAGTGTCCGCTTGAGGCTGACTCCAGAAACACCGGAAGTCACACACACATGACTGGCAAAAAAGCTGTGTTATATGTGTTATCCATAGTTCGGTGTGTAGCTGACATGATTGACAGGACGGCGTGATGTAACGGTTACAGAGGCTTAAAACCCACCTCTGCTCTCAGCCTGTCGTTAGGTTGACTGAAAGTTAGGCATGGTGGCGGCCGCCCTGCCATAACAGATAGCTGACATCACTCAGGCTTTCGTCCATTAATATTTACAGTCTATGGTTATAGGAGGGCAACAGGTGCGATGCACACACGTGTTTGATTTTTTTTCATGGTCTAATGTGAAAGAAAATGTGGGCAGTGTGCGAGCACAACACCGTCTCTGTGAGTGATCAGATACACACAGTTTGTAACACATGTTCAGGTGACAGTCCTAGAGAAGGAACTAGAAGAAAAAAAAAAAAAATTATAAACTAGAGGAGCTCACTTTAAATACAGACAGAATAATAAAAAATAAGTAACACAAATAATATTGTTGTATATCCCTGAGTTTCACAACTTTTTCAGAAAATTACATAAAATGTTCCATATACAACAAAACAGTCAAAACCACAGGAGGAGAAAGAAGAAACTGTAACTGAACCCAGCAACTCCCCAAAAACAATACAGGTATGTACACAAAGAGCTTAAAATATGATTTTTTTTCAGAGGATCAAAAAAGAAAAAAACAAAATCAGTAACACTTTAATTAATAACGCTTTAATTAAGACTTTTTTTTTTAGAAAGTAGCTGATTTTGGAATCCAAAATCTCTCCCTCTTATTCACACTCCACCTCCCATCCTCTCCTCTCCCTCCCCTTTGTAATGACACCGCTGCTGCTGTTTTCCCACCTCTATTCTGTACCCTCATACTTCCTCCGCCTCCTCACCTCACGAGTCAGGTCTCGTGTCATTTAAGGAGAAACTGGATAAAAAAGAGAAAAACAAGCGGAGATATATGTTATTATTAAAAATACAATAAACTTACTATTCTCATCCTTTATGCTGCGCACAGTCCAGCCACACCTCTCACTTTCCTTCACCGCTGTCGTTCACTGCTCGTCTGCTTTTACCTACCTAACTACCCCCCCAAACCTTCTCCACCCTCCTCCCTTTTCTCTGCTCCCACATGGATATCAATCAGAATCTATCACTCCAACTATTCCTGCTGCCGTTGTGTCAGAATTCACAGGAACGTTATCAAACTGGGAAACTGTTTCATTGTTAGATCGAACCCTTGCTGTGTGTGTGTGTGTGTGTGTGTGTGTGTATGTATGTTAGGCCTGCATGATAGAATTAACGGAATGCACGCACACATTTCCCCCACCCCAACTTCATTTGAAGGCTTGCAAACACTCACTGACTTGCACACACACACACACACACACACACATACACACACACACATTAGGGTGTTAATTGTTGTGATAACACCTTCCAATAACAAGGCTCTAATTATCAACATGTTTGGCTGTCAGAATGTGTATCTGGCACTCGTACACGGATCATGGGGTGAGTGTGTATGTGTGTGTGCCAGCCAGTGTGAGGTGTGGCACCAGGGGAAGGAGGTTTGATGATTTTGAAATATGCTGCTGTGTGTGTATATGTGTGTGTGTGTGTGTGTGTGTGTACCCTCTCATGTATCGGGGTGATGATGTCTCAGTCTCAATCCACATTTGCATATGACAAGGGGTCTTTGTCCTTTGGTTAATTGCAAATGTTCTCTTGGAGGAGAGACACCATTGCACTGCATCTATTGCATTATAGACAGACACACAGAAATGACCAGATTATTCTCATGTGTTTAACAAATAGCACTTAAGATTTGCTTTAGCCCCTTGAGCCTCCATTTCGCCCCGTGGTGGAGTCCAGGTTTTAAAGAAATGTGTTAACATTTAAGGTTACCAGAGGCCCAGAGCAATAATAGGAGAGCACTCAAAGGGCACATTTATCTGAGACCTTGATGAAATATATACCCTATTTGTCCAAATATAACACAGGATTTGTTCCTTATAATTCATCTGAAAAATCATCTTTTATTCAGGTCTAAACTTTTAAATGCAAATTTAAGTACACAACAGACAGCCCCTCTGATCTGTAAAGTGAGTTCACCACTCACGACCGATGGCAGCCATTGCATTACTAAAGTGCCAGAGTGATAATCCGGAACAAAGTGGCTCAGAAGTAGGTCACCCACAACTAACGCGGAGTTATGATGCCAATTTTAAAGAGCCCATATTATGCCCTTTTTGGGGTTTGTATATTTAATCTATGTACCTACTAAAGTATGTTCACAATAGTTAAAGTTATAAAAAAGTGTCTGTTTTCATGTACTGCCGCTCCATGCACCGGCTCACTTCTGACTCTCTCTCTAAGGCTCTGGAGTCCCCACGTGGGCCAAGTCTGATCTGATTGGTCGGCCTCTCGGCTCTGCCGTAATTGGTTAGTCGCTCAGCACGGTTCTCGAAAATGTCACGCCCCTTCTACCATATTGGGAATGCAGCCACTTTGGCTCCGAGGAGAGCAAAAACATTAGCACCTTAGCACTACTGTGCTACCGCAGGCTACGGCATATCGTGGGCGTGCTACAGAAGTTAAGGAGAAGCCGCGTTTCTGCTGACTTTGAATTTTTGCACATAGATGTGACTAAACATGCACAGGACACTTGGAAAACACACTAAAGAGCATATAAAACCAGAAAAAGCATAATATGGGACCTTTAAGAGTAATGGTTATCAAATCAACAAGAGTCATTGAAGAGTCGAGCGGCCGGGATTATTGTGTTTCCGAGCGTAGAGCCTGAAGATGAAAAGCCCAAAAAGACCATCTTAAAATGCTAAAGGCCCTGACACACCAAGGAGATCTCGAGCGGTTGTTGCTATACATCGCCCCCTGTCTGCCTTTTTTGGGCCCATTCGACATGTTGAATCGTCGTCAGCAGTCGTTGAGAGGAATCTCTCTGATTGGCTGTTGGGTGGTTTCAGGTTCAGGAAAGCCCCTTGAGCATGTCGCTGTAGTATCCATGCTTTCACCCATTAGTGTGGTTTCTCCTTATTTGTCTCCTCCGCCTCTTCTTTTCTTTTTCCACTAAAAGACCAAGGGCTGACAACGCCAGCGCCATTTTCACCTTTTTATCAGACTTTATTCTCCATTAGTAGACTACCTATAATACGAGTGGTGACCGACAGCGGTGTGAAAATGGTCTTCTCATATCATAACAATGGACTACCGCTCCCTGCTGACATGGAGAGGTATTTCCTCTCACACGAGCATGAGCAGAACGTACATGGTGGTTGGCCGTCCGCTCTAGTCTTTGCGATGTGTTCGAGTGCAACTTTTTGGCCAAGATGTGAGGCGACGCCACAGGTGGTCTTCGTCGCCACTAGTTCTTTGCCGTCTGCTTGGTGTGTCATGGCCTAAACAGTCAGAGAAATCCTCAAACCGGCCACTTCATAGAGATGTCAGGAGGCCGTGTAAATATAGCCCTTGTTACATCACTATTGTTTCCTGTTTGTTTGATGCTTCCTCTGGTGACCTCTGTTGATTTCACCTGGCTGTCAGCCCCTGTAGACAATTAGGCTGAGTCTATTTACGCAAGGCCTCCTAATTAACCACTCTCTCTCCCAACTTCACAGCAGCAACACCTCAGTAGTTTGTTCCCTGGTTTTTCAGGTACTTTATGTTTAATTGTCAATAAACTAAAAACTAAGAACTTAAAACCTTTGTGTTGTGTCCCTTATTATATTCGCCATTTGAGTCTAGTCTTTACAGTGCTGTTAAGAAGTTCTTTGTAACTACACATTGCAACCGTAACACCTTCCTATTGATGTCCCAGTGTGTGAATTCACAATTCATTACGGCGTTGTAGAAGCAACGAGAGGCACGGCATGTGAGCACACAGCAGGAGCTTCACAATCACCAAGACACACACACACACACACACACACACACACACACACACACACACACACACACACACACACACACACACACACACACACACACACACACAAACACACACACACACACACACACACACACACACACACACACACACACACACACACACAGCGCTGTTAACATTGCGGACTCAGATATAACACATCCCCCCATTACATCTCTGTTATTACCTGCGATGGTGAAGCAGGGGAGTAAAGATAGATAGAGATAGATAGATAGATACTTTATTGATCCCGAGGGAAATTCTAAAGACTTCGCCCAACCAATCCACCTCCTTGTGTTACACATTGCACAAGAGGCATAACATCTGGCAATCCATAAAGGCAACATGTAACCAAAAAACAGATCGTTCAGCAGCACCTGTGCTCAGATTCAGAAAAGCTACAGACTTTTCAGACCTATGTGATTAAAACTCTTATTTCCCATGGATCAGATGGAAAACACTGACCATGCACTCATATCTCATATCTAAGATTTTGGATGCAGCCTGCCAGAAATTTTCTTGAAATCTTCAGAAATGCATATGTGAAATGAATACAGCCAAGGTACACAAAGAGAACCGAGGCAGACATAGCAAGAGCATGCAAACCCCACATAGAAAGGTCCCAGCCAGGGTTTAAAGCTGGAACATTTTGCTGCAATGTGACTGTCCAACCTCATTACCAGGTAAACTGTTTGCTTCAGTTTGCAGTTTGTATTCTGTACAGAGTTGTGAAGTTCCTTCTAAATTATTTTAATATTAGAAACCGTTGTACAGGGTTCTGGTTACTGGTAAGAGACCAAAAGTAACACACCGCCACCAACATAACCCATCACTTTGTTGTGTTTCAAGAATGTTTAGATTTTTTGGATTTTCGGTTTGAATGCCTGCATATACAAGATTACATTTGTGGTGCATTGCTTTTTAACAAGAACAGATTAATTGTTTGTTTACCTTGCACTACTCATGAAGAAAAGAATCAGATGTGATTGCTGTTGTATTTCATCATCTCAACAGCAACTTCAAAAACCTGAAGTTGACCCCATAGCTATTTGGTTTTTTTTTTTTGTTCCAGGATTTTTTTTCAGCCTAAATGCCTGATAATAAATAAGGGTTCTTTGCTAAAAATACATTCTACCCTTGAAAGGGTTTCCTTCCTGGAACATGATTGAGGGCTACATGATGGACGTCACACATCCTGCCTCTACACAACACTGCAATAAACCTACAGTCTATGCCAACTCCATTAAGATATGCCATTTAGTTTGAACAGGAAGCCCTCTTAACTTAAGTCTTTGAGTAGGTTTGTTGTAAGGCCTTGAATGCATATTTAACCCAGGTCTGCCTTCCCTCCAGCCCCACTTTGTATGGAGTTGATATTTCATCCAAAAAGCCTGTTTTTTCAGCCCCCTATACCAAAGCCCTTTGTCTGGATGCTCCATCATTCACTACCCTTCCCTGGTAGTAGAAGTGTGGGTGTTCTAAACTCTCAGGGGGTATCTTCAGATGACCCTTTCCTGAGAAAGCTGTTGGTCTGGTGGCTTTTCTATCTGTGCAAGATTTCTCCCCCAGAAATGTGATCCTTTAGCAGACTTGGGCAAACTCTTTTCCAAATGAAAAACAATAGAGCCTGTGCATCATTGATGCTTGAGCTCTAATGGGTAAAGACTGTGTTATAACACTGTTCTTGAAATGGAATCCACAAATGTATCTGATTTCTTCACTTTTACATCCTTTTGCGGCTGTTGCTCAGTTGGTAGAGTCATTGTGGCTCAACCAGAAGGTCGAGGGTTCGATCCCCAGCTACTGCAGCAACATGTCCGATGTGTCCTTGGGCAAGACACTTAACCCCGAATTGCTCCCGCTGCTTTGTCGGCGGCTAATGAATGCTTATGAATAGGTTACTTCTGATGGTCTCACTTCATAGCAGCCTCTACCATCAGTGTGTGAATGTGTAGGTGTGACCTGCACTGTAAAAAAAGCTTTGAGTAGTCAGAAGATTAGAAAAGCACTCTACAAGCTAAAGTCCATTTTCCATTTACCATTTCTAACTTCACTTCTATTTACTGTATACCCAGCTGAGTTGTATAGTTGAGCTCATGCCAACAAGAATACTAGAAGCAAGTTCTTAAAGAGATTGTCTTTATGGGATAAAGAGGCTTGTCATTCCATTGGCTGGCTACCTGACTGAATGCCTTTGTAACTGCTTGGCAGGCTGGTTATTTGTCTGACTGCCAGGCCGGTGGGTGTACGGAGTAGGCAGCTGGTTTGTTTCCTGACTGTTTGACTGGCTGCTGGATGACTGAGTGGGCGGCTGGCTACTTGCCTGGCTGCCTGTCTGGCTGACTGGCTGGCTAAGATCCTGATATGCAAGCTGGCAGCCCCAGCTGTGTCCCGAGCCAAGCCCCTACGCCCCACCAGATCTTAATTGGGTTAAGTTTGTCCGCCACAGATAACACTTCCTCTTTCTTCAGAGAATAAGAAAACAAAAAAATGGCCTGGCACTAATGACGCTCTTTAATGGGGCTCCTTTCAGTTTAGGTTGAGGGAAATTAAGAAAAAGGGGGTGGGCTCCCAACAGAGAAGGATCGTTCAGGGAAACGGGGCATTGTTTGGAGCCGAGCACTCAATGAGACCAGAGAAAACATAAAGAAAGAAAAATGAAAGAAAGTCAATTTTGTGCTGCAGTGCTGTCACACTGCCACAGTTTCTCTTTAACAACCCCTTAACAGTTGAGGCAGGCAGGACCTTAAGACACACACAGGAATTTAAATGGTTCATTGTGATTGTGTGTATGAGTTGTACACATCATTTCTCCCTTTTTTTATTTTATTTACTAATTACTGAACAAAGTAATGTTCAGTAATCAAACAAACATTACTAATGGTTTCTATCCAAGTTGGAAAATTAAGTCCTTGGTTCTTAAAGTATCAAAACCTTATAGCAATTTTTTTTTCTTTATTTTTGGGCTTTTTGCTGTTATTAGACAGGACAGTGGATAGTGTACCAGGGATAGACAGTGGGGAGTGACATGTGGGAAAGGAGTATCAAGCCGGACTTGAACCTGGGCCGCTTGAAGGACCACAGCGTCCATACATAGGGCGTGACCTAACCACTAGGTCATCTGGCCCCAAAACCTCACAACCACATGACAGGCTTAGTAATCTTTTGCATCAGTAGCCTTAAAAGAAATGTAAAAAAGTTGGTAATGTACAGTTTTGAACCAACCCAAACTATATCCTCCAGTCTTTTGTGAAAAACACATTTAAAAACTCCCTCTACTCTCCTCAGCTACCATGAAGCTACCACCAGCTGCTGGTTAGCTGTAGTTTTAACAATAGAAAGCCTGCATCTGTCCAATGGTTACAAAAAACTACCTTCCAGCACAGCTAAAAGTAAATGAAAACACATCATATAGAGCATAAGATCACTATATGTGGTTTTATTGGGGGGTTATTAGTGGAATTTCCTGGCTGGGGGGATTTACTGTTTACACTAACATTAATAAGGAAAGATTGGGAGATGAAGATTGGATGATAGTATTACATTTAGACAGAGATCAGCTAACTGTTTCTGCCTCCTACCAGACTTTGTGCTTCTGGCAGACCTCAGCCATAGAGCCTGCTCTTCTGTTTTTCCCCTCTGTCTGTCTGTGTGCGTCTTGCAGATTGCTTGTGGGCGGGGTTTGGTCACACCTGGGCAGACCTGGCCAGTCTCTCAGGTGTATTTGACTTGGCATTCAACCCAAGATCTCTCTCATCCTCTCATCATCCCTCGTGGCATCATGGCGTTGTTTGGCTGTTTAGTTTTGTAGTTTCTTTCACACCATAACCACAACACACTCCAAGCAGCGTGCTCACCTAACAGCCAACACACTGATTGACTGAGTCTTCTATTCATGTTTTTGGTCGTTTTATAACAAAACTTTTGCACTGATTGGTTGAACTCTTTTTGTCATTTCTTATACATGGGGTCCATAGACTGTATATAAAAATGATCTGTTGGACATCACCCATTGGTTTCTGAAGGGCTGTTTGGAAGCCCATCCATAGTGGTTTCCAAATTGGAAATGTGGTCAACCTAAGAACAGGCAGAGAGATATAGCTGTGGCAGGCCTTGGTTAAGCCTTCTAATGCTACAATGCGCTGGCATACAGTCAGATTGGCCAATTCATTATTCATAACTTCATTGAATTTAAATGGGCGAGTTGTAAAAACAAAATAACCCACCATACAGTGTGTGCAAATAAAGTCATCAACCAATTAGAACAAAATACTTTTTTTTCTACCATGCTGTAAACATGTTTACTTATGCTGTCAAAAATGTATATTTTAATATGGGGTGTGGATGGAACTTCCGGGTCTTTTAAAGCCAGCTACAAGTTGACATTCAAGGAACTGCAGTTTTCTGCACTTCTGCATTGGTTTAATTTTTCAACACCGGAGGTTGCCGCTTGGCTAGGTTATGCTAATGCTATATAAGCTAACAAGCACTGGCTGTAGCGTTTGAACTAACGCACAGACAAAAGAGTGGCATTAATGTTATCGTGTAATACTAAGAGGTGGAGTGTATTTCTAGATTTTTGATATATTTCTTTAAAGCGCTGGCTGTCCCTCTCTGAGTGCCTTAAATGGTAAATGGACTTAAGCTTGTGTAGCGCTTTTCTAGTCTTCTGACTACTCAAAGCTCCTTTACACAGCATATCACACTTAACCATTTACACACTGATGACAGTGGCTGCTATGTAAAGTGATAATCAGAATTAACAAATCCCATTCATACGCCGCAGATGAAGCAGTGGGAGCAACTTGGGGTTAAGTTTCTTGCCCAGGGACACGTCAGACATGTGGCTGCGGGAACTGGGGATCGAACCCCTGACCTTCCGGTTGAGAGAGAGCAGGCCTTAACAATTTTGCTTTACAACAGCATCATCCTCCTGGCAACAGAACGGCACAACCCTCAGAGATGAATATGAAGTAACTCAGGCATGACAGTTCAGTTGTCATCCACTTCTCTTGAATAAAAATGGAAAAACTGCGGGACACTGATCTTTTGTTTAACACATATTGAACCAACTAAAAAATGACCTGCAAACATCCTTCATCTGTGTATCATCATCACCATTCTCCCAATCATCATCACAACCAATTACTGTAATGATCCCAAGAATAACCATGAAGATTAAAATATCGATCATCCTCAAAGTCAAGTCGGTGTCTTCATCAGGAAAATCATAATCATCAAAAAGCATCATCATTATCATCATCATCATTACTTCCATGTTTTCTTTTCTTCAGAGGTTTCAGACAGCTGGCATCCTGTGGCAGTCGGCCTCCACTCTGCGTCTCACACGTACACACTCTCACTGATACCTCCACAAAGACCTTGCGCTTTGGCAAGAAAGACTGTGTAGGATAACAGACTTCACAAATACTCCAAACAAATATTAAATATTATGTTGATATTTTTTCCTGTGTCTCCTCACTGAATATTTATCAAGAAGTAACCGCAGGCTAAATGTTCTCCCTCGTTCTCACCTTCAGATCACATAATGAATACAGCACACACATGTACATGCACGCACACACCCACAGACAAACAAGCTTGGACACACAAACACACACACACCACATGCATCTAATTAATTGAAATTCACATGAGTTTGAAATAATAAATACAATTAAAGTACATTCACCATACGTTCACTGATTTACACACAGTTTGTTAATGCACATGAGATTACACAATGAAATGCACTTTACACCTTTGGCATTGCGCACCCAGCCCACATTAAGTCGAGACAAAGGAACAGGGCTTTGCAGTATTTAAATCAGTTATGTGTCTAATTATTCCATATAAAAATAGCCGATATCTAGGGCAAAAGCAACGAGATGGAACATTGTTGTCTGCAGAGGGGAGACCTAGTGAAGCTGGCAAGAGTTCAACCCAGCAGAAGATCGAGAGAGAGAGAGAGAGAGAACAGGGGAGGGAGAGAATGATTAAGGGAGATAGGGAGACAGTGTGCTTAAGGCTACATAAATATAACATGAACTCTATCCGCTAGTGGCAGGCTAGCAAGCAGCACAATGGGCTGATGTTCAGGAGCGCTTTGAGCAGACGTGGAGAATACACTGTGCTACCTCCTCACCTCAGGAATATCAGTCTTTGATACCTGAGAGATGGAAAGAGTGGTACAAGGGAGGTTGTGTGTATGTGTATGTGTGTGTGTTTGTGTGTGTGTGTGTGTGTGTATGTATGTGTGTGTCTGTGTGTGTGTGTGTGTGTGTGTGTGTGTGTGTGTGTGTGTGTGTGTGTGTGTGTGTGTGTGTGTGTGTGTGTGTGTGAGTGTAAGACAAAAGGAGGTAGAGTTCAGTATACACAAACGTGCAGTTTCAGCAGTGTGTGTGGCCCTAACTCTACACTCAGTAGAGTTTGTGTGTAATCACTCTGCTGAAAGATTCTGTTGTGTTATTGGTCATATTTTACCATCCTGGCAGAACAGTTGGTTTAATGGGTAAAGTTGTATTTCAGAACCCAATGCCTCAAGTTCTCAAGTTTTTTTTTTTTGCCAAAGACTGTATCAATAAATCATGGACATATTCTAAGTGATGTCACCTATTGGGTTCTGAAGATGAGTTTTGAAGCCCAAGGATGGTAGTTGCCATAATGGAAAAGCTGTCTCAACTTATCTTACAGTCAATGTGAAATCACAGGAACTGAGGTGTCCTCCAGCCTCCTGGTAGACATACAGCTACAATGTGCCCACCTTTAAAAAATCTCAACCCCTACACTTCCTTGGCGCTGGCACGCTCTGTAGATGTGTGCTTCGGCACGGTAAAGTTCATGCACGAGCACAGGCATGCAGGTACATAATGTGGACAGCCTTCATTATGGTGAACTGGCTCAGGGTTCTGACTGTATCTGACTAATAAGACTCAAAATAAGCCACAAAGTCAGTAAAGTAGCTGTCATGGTCTCTGTGTTTCCCCGATGTGCAGATGTGGACCCGACTGCCCGTCCTTTTTTTTTTTTTCTCTCAAGTTTGCCTGTCTTGTAAACTGAGCACGCTTCATAATTACTTAAAGCCATGCATGTGTTGTATAACGACGTTATGTACAAGAGATAACCATGCTGAGGCCCGATTAGTCCTGGAGCAGTGTGAGTGCAGGCCAGCGGGGGAATGGAGGGAGGGGGGACAATTGTGCTTAAGCAAAGTACTGGACAACTTTGCTAGTGTGAGTGCGCCCTGATTGTGTGCAACACCTGGTGCTAAATGGCTCCAACAATTACAGTTAAAACATTTCTAACAGTAGGCAACTGAAATAAAAAAGATGCTGCACACAATTATTGTCTGTTGGGAAGTAACAACACATTTTAAGAGTTCTCTGCCTGTTTTCAACTTCTGAGCTCCGTTCATTTAGACCAGGGATGGGCAACTTTGGTCACAGCAAGGGCCACACTCATTTAATTCTCACTGCCGAGGGGCAAAATTGTAGGATTCAAAAACGTTTACAGTCAACTATGTCTCAAATTTAACTCAACATATACCATTGATCAAATATTATTATAGACATATTTCTGGTTTTCATGATTTCAGGCGGCCAGTTGCCCACCCCTGATTTAAACTAACTCTGCTTGTCCGAGGAGGCCTGCAGACCTCTGCACTACAGAATATCTGACAAAGCTACCTTTTTCAACCTGTCTGGACTTAACAAGAAGGAGGTTGTATGTCTAGGTTTGCTAGTAGGGAAGCAGGTTTTTTTTATACAGTATCACTTTTGTTATCAAAATTGTTTATATTTGTTCACAATGGCTATTCTCAAAGGCATGTTTGCTTTCAGGAAAAAAATGACAAAATAAGTTGTGTGAGGTCTTAAAAGGAACTTTAAAGAGAAATTCAAATCCACACTATTTTCTCATCTGGAACTCTGTACATGTCACCAATTCATGAGAAACTTGGCTTTGCTCATAGGATAGTTGGTTCCAGAAACTATTTGACACATATACAAATGTTTAAAAAAAGAATTCTTACCCCTCACTTTGCTGTGACTGACCAATAGTTTCAAATCTTAAGCAGCAACCAGGATGAAAACTGTCAAACCTGTCTGGTTCGTGCCCTGTTAGGGCCACCTCAAAGTGGCTTTCATTTTTCATGCTAGTGCATTTCTCAAAATTGGGAATAATTTGGCTACTTTGAAAATATTTGACATATTTGCCGTTTAACTTGTTATTTTATGTCTTTTACAATTCTACAATTCACTTAGTCTTTTAATCTACAAATTAAAAAATATCTACTTTATTAATTCACTCTATTATTGAGAGACATGCTACTCTAACACATAGGCCTGAAATACACACATGCACAATCAAGTCCTGCTGACATGCATTAATCAGAGTGTAGGGGCCATCCACCGAGAGTGCTCTTAAACTGGTAGGGGTCAGGTGCCTTGCTCAAGAGCACCTCTACAGTCAGCACTCCAGCTAACAAACCAATTTCCATGCTTTGGCCTGTACTGGGACTTCAACCAGCAACCCGTCGTTTATATGTATGGCTGCTCATTGTCTGACAGAAAATGTGATAACTGTGCAGCTGCCTGTCTTGTCCAGGACACTCTTGTTGAAAAAGAGATTTTAATCCCAACAAGCTTCTCACCTGATTAAATACAGGTTAAATTGAAAAACACCTCAGGTATTGCTTCCATCAACCCATTTTTTTTAAACTTCTTTAAACTAAGAAAGCTAAATTTAATTGTTATCACAAAATGAGAACTTTCAAAAGTCTGAATTTATCAAGATTAATCAAAAATGTATTCTATTTAATAAAGCAATGTTTTCTCACTCAGCATGTGTACAAAAAACAAATGTATAGAACCCTGTAATGCTTTCACAAAATGTTGGTGCAGGTGGATTAGACTCAAGATCCTTTAACATTTGTGCCAAGTAACAGTAGTGGTGTTACAAAAAAAATGCTTTTTGGATTTCTTTTGTAATCAGGAGCAACATGTTGCAAAAAGACCTTAAAAACTTGGACTTATAAGTAATGAGGTGACTCATGCAAGCTAGCTGCACTGATTTCAAACTTGACATGATTGTCATTATCAGCAATAACCTGACAAGACCTCCTTCTGATCTGCTGTCTATTTAAGCTGCAGGATTTCCGGCCTCTCCCTCTGCTCCTCCACTGCCTGCACTGGCGCTCTTGCTTTTAGCCTCACCATCACCCCAGCATCCAGCTATAGGCTCAGACTACGGGTTTAAGATATCTTACCATCACTCCTCAAATTTCTGCGTGTAAAAATGTGTGTAAAAATAGGCAAAACAATTTGCAAGTAGTGATAAGGTCGGAGCCTATAGACTCTACACACTATGTTCTGCTGCAATGTGTCTCGGGCTTTCTCGCTCCATGTCCTGTAGTTTTCAGTGAGAAGGCAGACTCAGAGGGCTGAACAAACACCTAGCTGTGGGAGTGTCACCCACCTGGGGGAGGGGTTACTGCCCTTTGTGATGTCACAAAGGGAAAATCTCCAAACAGCCTGTTTGAGCACACATTTTCTGAAAAGTGGAGCAGGCAGAAGATGGAGAGGATGGACTTTTCTCATCATCGGGGGGTTTGTAGACAGACTAGAGACACATATTAGTGTTAGAAAAACAAGGTAAAGTATATTTTGGATAATATGACCTTTAAATCTCAGTTCCAGCTGTGTTCAAATTAAAAACAGAAAGGCAAATTACTTTTCTGTACTACCAGCCTTATCAAGCAAGATATATGATGTCAGGGATGAGAGTTTTACTCCTTAGCACTGACTAGACTGCTCTTAGCTGAGACTGAGAATAGATATTCTCCAGTGGACGCCAAAGAAACAGAAGTAGAGGAGATGATTATACTCATTCACTCATAGAGAAAGTAAATATACAAAATCCTACACATTTGCCTAGGTAGGTAAGAGCTTTATATGCAGATAAGTTAAATAACACCACAATACTTCTCAGTTGATGACGGCCTTTTAATACTTAAAACGTAGTGCAAAAAATGGGTTCAGTTTTGCAGTAAACTTTGTTTTGAATACATTTCTAAAAAATGCTGATCCTCACGCTCTACATAGCATGCAGTTTAATCATCACAACACCACCAGCTGTACTCAGCTTGAATTTATATTGGGTTCAATTAATTCAAATGATGAAATATTTTCACAGCAGAGGAAAAATATACAAATGATCACAGAAAAGATATTAAGTTTCTTTCCTGCTTTTCATTTGTGTACAATATATGTTCTTATTATTCCCACAATGTTGATTACATTTCTGCTTTTGTGTTGTGTCCTTTAATGAAACAGGAGCTTCTTTTTACTCCATGATGAATCAACCACTTTCCATAAGTGATTGGTTCATAGGAGACGATGATCTGGGGTGCTGATGGCATAGCGGTTAGGTTGCGCCTCATAGTCCTCCAAGCGGGCAGCCCAGGTTGGATTCTCCTTTCCCGCATGTCGTTCCCCACTCGCTCTCTCCCCAGTTTTCCTATACTATCCACTGTCCTATCAAACAAAGGCAAAAAAAAACAACAACAAAAAAAATGCCCAAAAATAAATCTTTAGAGAAGTGATGATCTATTTACATGAGTATAAGAGGTTATCTTACAGTGTAGTCAGACAGTGTAATGTTATGTGATTACACTGTCTGACTACATCTACAACATGTTTGTATTAAAGTTCTCAGACTTCTGGCACCGTATTTTCTGTGTCATAATCTCACATTCCACATCATTGTAAAACAGACTGCTGTTAAGGTATGAAGTCTTTAAACCTAATCCCCCATTTCTAGGGCTGTAATTCTACATCTGCCCCCGGTTTATTCTATTGATGTCCTGTCTGTATCAATTCCCACTGCATGTCTGTTGGCCGACTTATTCAGTGGCTGATACTTGATGTTCTCTTGTTGTGAGCATAAAAAAGCCAAATCCGCGCGGAGATGACAGAGGGTGTAATCGCTAGCTATGTGATTCAACAATACAACTCTTAGAAGCTATTCAGACTGGGGCCTGTCCTTGACCCTTAAGGAGCTTGTAATGTGGGCTTTTTTCCCACTCTTTGTATTTACCGGCAGAAACAGGGGTGGAGGGGGGACCAACTACTGAGGGAGGGCTTTTGCCCCTCCATGCCAGCAGCATTCACACTGGGGGAGCTATGCATGCACACACACACACACACACACACACACAAATGTGCACGCTCTGGTCTCCTGGCGTGCATTCATTTCATATGGAGGGAGAGGTGAAGGTTGGAGGGTGAGGCAGAGGGAGACAGAAGGGGAGGAAGGGGGGACAAGGGGAGGGAAAAGAGACAAGAGCCCCCCCACCTTCCACACACCCAGCAGGGGGTCAATCTTAAAGGCTGCTCTGTCTCTCCATGGGAGGACGGGGTGGGGGTGGGGGGCAGGGAGGCTCAATCTGTGGAGGGCAGTGGTCCCGCTGGTCAGCACAGGGAGCTCCACGTTACCCAGTTATCCATGACAACCAGAGAGAGAGAGAGGGAGGAGAGGGAGACCGAGAGACAGAGAGGACGAGCAGGGGAGAGTGAGAGAGATGGAGGGGGGGAGAACATGGAAAAGCTCAGCTGCGGTCAGAGAGCGCTCAGTTGGAGCAGAGAGTGAAGAACAAAGCACCCAGTGATTTTCATTTTTTCCTTCTTTGTCTGCTTTATATTGTCCACAGACGTGTCCCTCTTTTCTTTACTGGAAATAAAGGACCTTTGAAGAGGAGACACAAACAGACACGCACACACACTCATGGACTCACACATGAATGTGTACCCACGTGCACACACTGGTGTGGCTAATTGAATTATTTTTATACAGTAAGTCAAACGGTTTCTTTTCCCTGAGACAGAAAGTGCCCTCCAATGCAAAAATAGTTCTCAGTGAAGAGAAGAAATGTCATAAAAAAAGTGTGGTTCTTTTGAAGGGGCCAAAGCAGCATACAAAAGGGCAGCGGAGGCCACAGAGGTAATTTCTTTTAAGCAAATGGCTCAGCAGTTTTCAAACATTTGATGGTGCGTCCGTGCAGTACAAAGGTCTATGTTCTTGTAAGCCCATGACTGGGAAGAAACATTAATTTCATTTGGTCTCGATCCAATGTGTAAAAGATTTTCATTCTCCACGGATAGGTTCTGCTCAGCCCAAATGAATAGGCTTAAACTAATCCTGTCAGATACTGTCCCAAGGAAATTAATCCACCACAAGTGAGTGAAATGAGAGGAAGGGGAAAACATTAAGGGAGCATTTAAAAATGAGAATTCTAATGTTTCGAAAGAATCTGAAACATGACATCTAAAGGGGAATCTAAGAACCTGTTTTTTTTTATCTCTGTTAAATATGTCCTGACCAAGACTCAGTGGAGTCGAAACGCGTAGACTCATCCCTGTTAATAAAGGATTTTTATCTTGCATCAGAGTGCGTCGGACTTTTACTTTAGACTGATCAGGACAGTCATTTATTCATTATTGAAATTGACCTTAGAGACATCAGAATTCTTGCCCTTATTTCCTGTGAATCCATCATTGCTTTGCCTGCCTTCAATTTGTTTTTCTTCATCATAAAAATCCAGGGAATTACAAACATCAAATTCCAATTTGTGCAAGCATTTGGGTTGCAGTGCATGAGACTTTCTGGCCTATAAAATTTAAATTCAATTCTTTGTAATCTCGCTGCCTTAAATTATGTTTCTTTATTGTGGACTAACAAAAAAGCTTTCTCAAACCAAAACAGAGCGATTCAGTATTTTTCATTTATCTAAATAATCAAGACCAAGAATATACTGAAGCATGATGGTATATGTGTCCTTCATAAAGCCTCACAGATTTGTATCTGTAAACCTATAAGCACTTTCTTAGTGTGAACCATTAAACACTTGTCTGGTTAAGGTTGTTTCCTCTTTCCAGTTGTATGTTATTTGCAGCCATATGTAGGCTACTGTTTGGGAACTGTTTGTTTATTAGTGAGGGATGAGGAATTATTAAACAGGTAGACTTACATTCTGTTACAGTTTAGATGGCCAATCATTCTGCTTACTAATTTAGAAACCCAAGAGAGGAGCATGCTATTTAAATGCACAAACATGCAGAGATACAAAACATTGTTGTATTTGGGTCTAACGGTGATATAGTATTACCACACTATGATGTGTAGATGTGTATGATGTGTCTTCCTCTGCAACAAGTGATGGTAATTTGATCACGAGCAGCTCAACATCTCTCATTTTATTGGTTATTTAATGCAGTTCTTAACTACAGAGCCTCTTCCACATCTCACTTTAATCCAAGCCATATTTTCCCTCTGTCTCCTCTCTCTGTTTTCTCAGAGTCCCAGTTGTAGTTGTGTGTGTCGGCCACAGCTAGGCGCTGTTGCCTCACTCTCCCCTCTGCCTCCCCTCTCTCTCCGTCAGCCCAGCCTGCCTCTCTCCTGCCTTCTCTGCCTCAGCCAACCCGGGCTGTGCCGAGCTGCTCCCTGCGGGATCAGAGCGCTCCCCCGCCGGGACCCTTCTCTCACATCCCCCTGCTGGGACGCGGCTACATTTCCAGCCAAGCACTGCCTGCCTTGGCTTTATTATGTGTGTCTGCGCCGCAGCCCCGCCAGCAGAGGCAGGCAGAGGAGGAGGAGGGAGACTGGTAGCCAGAGTCAGGACAAAGAAAAAGCAGGGAGACAGAGGCTAGCGAAGGGTTAGACTGTTTGCAATATTAGGCTGCTATTATTATCGCCGGTAGGGCTTTGAGAAATATTAATAAAAAAGAAAGTGTGGGCAGTAAAAGCAGCATTCCCCTCGGGGTGAAGATGCAGAGGGAGAGCGCTATGTCCATGCCACCAGACCAACACCTCCACTGCCTAGTGTAGATTAGCGGGACGGAACACAGGAGACTGGTCGGTTCGGGTCGCTTTCCTGGAGCGAAAAGAAAAAACAACACAGACTGAAATAGTTTCGATAAACTAAATAAACCTAGACGAGGACGCGAGGAGCACGGAGGAAGCCACGTTTTCATCTGAAAGCAATTTCCCCAACACATTATCTGCCGCTTCTCATCACCTGGACCGTCACGTAGACACGGTGCCGCTGTCACTTTGATCCCCACACGGCGCGGGAGCTGCTCAGGTGTTTGCTGCGCGAAGAAGCAAGAACCCAAAAGCTGTCTGCACCGGAGCACGCTGTTAACGACGGACAGGGGGGATACGAACGGGAAGTTGATCCCGTTAATTCTACAGGTTGTGCGAGCCCTTTCTGTAAAAAGAAAAAACATCAGAGGAGCCAAGCGACGCTCTCCACCGCTTTCCTCCCGGTGTGTTTGGTTTGTTGTCGCTGGACATTCACAGACTGAAGCTGCCGCATTGCAACAGGCAGAAGAAGCAGCAGCGAAGTGGTGGAGAAGGAGGAAGACAACGCGACTGTGTCAGCCTGTATGCTGAAAACGCGGAACGGAACAAAAAACAACAAGAGATTTAAAAAAAAAAATAATCAAAAAGCTGTTCAAGTCCAGAGATGTCGAGACGAAAACAGGCCAAACCGCGCTCCGTTAAAGGTAAGAAAACTGTCACATTTCTACCTAATTTCAACGACCCGAAGTGGTTGAAGAAGCCAAAAACCTCAGCCAACATTTCATGCTCAACTCTTTAGCCTGTTAGCTAATTTAATTGTTTTGCCTCCAATGAGTTTTTAGAACTCTGTGCGTAGTCCTACAGAAGAGGAAGGCTAAATTAGTACCTTTTACCTTAACAATTAGATTGTGCACTTGTACGGTGGGTCCACAAAATGTTTTAATTCGTCCAGGACACGACTAGAATTTTAATTTTAATCAAACTGTCTACATTGTTTAAAACGGTACCTGCATCGTCCCAAATCATCATTCAAAGAACTACATCTTAAATGTGTGTCTCTTGTCCACACGGCTAATTGTTTTCACTTAGCCGCTGATACACTGTCAGAACCTGAAAGATGATACTCTGGTGTATCGTTTTTCTGACAGCATGGCTTGTGCTTTTAGATCATCTTGTTGTAATTCACTTGGTTAATGGGCCCATGTAATCTGGATTATTCCAAGTCACTTAGCCCCAACATTGTATGTCACTATAATCAATAATTTGCATTTCAGAACCAAGAAAATTATCATAACATTATTATTATTTTTTTTCACAATTTGAAGTTCACTGTACCCTGAGGGAGATGTACATCCTTACTGGACATGAATAGATTTCCTCTCAGATTTCCCCAAAAATATTTTTCCTCTTTTCTCAGGTTTTCATGGGTCACTTTGTATCTTTAAAAAATGTAAGGCTAAATATTTGGAATTAACCAAGGTGTTTTCCTAAAGTTCGAGAAAGTCAACATTTATAGAAATCTAATTCTAAAAAGTTAAATTTTTATGAAAGCAAGCCTCAGTTTCGCATTCATTATGGCGCATGGGTGAGTGGGCATCATGCATTAGGGCATGTGGTGGTCTTGGCCTCCATATTTCCTTTATGGGACCCAGATGGGCAACGGGGCGGGCTGGCCATGTGGTTGCCACCCCCTCCCCCATTTCCTCAAACATATAGGCTTTCCCTTTCTGTGGTTATTTGGGAAGCGAGAAAATATCTGACAGTAGTTAAAACAGGGTGTTGTTCATTTTGCGTGATTTTCATTGCAATGATTTCTGGCATCTCCTGCAGATTCTTAAGTTCGGTCCGTTTCTTCTGAGGTCAGTTTGGATTCAGTATATCCGTAGTAGAGGAGGCCTCTCACACATCACATAAAAAGTATAAGAAGTGTTTGCATTGTCTTCGCTATGAGATATGTTTGTGGGGATAATATTCGTGACTTTGGGCTTTAAGTGTAAAGTGTAGGAAACTGTTCATTGTACAGGGGTGTTGTAGGTAAGAAGATGTGATGCGGTAGTTGTCAGATTCTAGCTTCCTCATTTACTGTAAAGCCTATTTTCATCATTATTTCCAGCCCTCCAGCGTATAATTAAATGTTGACTTGGCGTGAAAAGCATCAATTCTGTTTGTAGATAAGTTTGCCGTGGAGGGAAATTCTATCTAAAAGAGTGTCCTAAATTACCCAATCAACCATTTTTGACATGCATCCTACTTCTGTTACAATCTGACTCACAATCGTTGCAAGACAATCTGCTGACACTATGTTCAAAACATTCTGCTCACTTTATTTCATAATAAAGGACTGGAATTAATGTAGCCACCAACAGACTGTAAATATGTTGACTTATATGTGCACATGCACAGTTGTCTGTGTATCTGTATTATAGATTGAATGGACTGGTGGTAGTGAGTGCTTTAGCCTTTTGACAAAAAAAAAGAAATTTTTACTTTTATAAATACAGTTTCAAACAATCAGAAAACAATTATATTACTTACAATGAAAAAAGTTTGATTTGTGCTAAAAAAGTATTTTTTCAAGTTATTATTTCAGACAACCACAACACACTTTGAAAGAGCAGCACTGGACAGATTCATTGGTCCTCCGCAGCTGATTTGCTCACAACAAAATACAGCGGGTATCACCCACACTGCAGAGGGTAACAGCAACATCCTTCTTAAACTGATTCAAGTCCAACTTGAACGGGAAGTTTTTTTTTTCATGTAAGAGGTGGCTGATTTGGCTGTTGTTGCATCCTGCTGTATTGATTGTCATGCTTGTGAATGCAAGATCACAAAACTCATATTTGTGTTTTTGCACGCTGTCTGTGTGTCTGTGCGTGTCTGGTCTCAGCAGCCTGGATAACCAGAGCTTAGCTTTAGACAGGCAGCCAAGCGAAGCATAGCAGAGACGGACGACCACCACTCACTCTCTCTCTCTGTGTGTGTGTGTGTGTGTGTGTGTGTGTGTGTGTGTGTGTGTGTGTGTGTGTGTGTGTGTGTGTGTGTGTGTGTGTGTGTGTGTGTGTGTGTGTGTGTGTGTGTGTGTGTGTGTGTGTGTGTGTGTGTGTGTGTGTGTGTGTGTGTGTGTGGCAAAGGTAATGCAGCCCTTGTAGTTGAGCTTGCATAAGCACCATGTGTTTTGTTTGTGTGTACTCATGCGTCCTTGTGTGTACATGCATGTTGCTATCTTCACTCCACACCTTGCCCCAATGACAGCTTGGCAAGACCTGGGATTGAGGGAAGATGGAGAGCGGGATGGGGGAAAGAGAGATAGAAAAGGGGGGTTGAAGGGTAAAGGGGAGTGAGAGGAGAGGTGTTCGGGGGGGGGGGGCAGCGAACGGGCACAGAGCAGGTGAGTGGGAGCGGGCGGGCGGGCGGGGGGGGGGGAGCCATTGAGGCCAGGATGAGGTGAGCATCGCCTGGGGATTATCTGTGTTTTCATGTTCTTCTGTCTTTCACCTGCTCACCCAACTCTGACTGGCTGGCTTGGCTTACAGACTCATTGGCCGGCCAGGCAAGGCAAAACAAAAACAAAGTCCCATCTCATCCAGCTTCAGATTTGAGTCAGAGGGGTCTCGGTCTGGAGAGCATTTTTGGTTTAAAGATTTTTAGTTGACGGGTTACATGAATGTCTTGTCATTGTTGCTGTCCTCTACTCCTGTTGAAACACTTGCATAGTACCTTTATTAATCATTTCTGTTGTTTCAGATGTAACCAGCTCTATCTCTTCACTGTAAACACAAACTACTTAAAAAAATATTTCTTCAAGGGTCAAGACCATATGACTTGACAAAACATCCTAAAAATTCTTTAAGCCACAGTCTGGTTTTTTTAATGCCCCTAACGTAACCTGCAATTTAACACGTGCTTTCAGGCTTGGGGTTTATTTTAAAACTTGCAGTGCCACACACCTTTTCTTCTTAGAAACTTTTTGAGATGCTTAAATGAATTAGTGGCTCTGCTGCTGTTTTTAGATGCCTTTAGACTTTATTCAAACTTTATAGTGGACAGCAATATGCTTGAGGTCAAACACTGCAAAACGCAACCACTTTCAGATGGCTGACTTCAATACGCACAGGCAATGTCGCCATTTTCGCACTTGTTCCCCAAAAGAAAAAGGTTATAAACTACTCAAGATTCAAGATTAACTTTATTGTCTCACAAAGTGAGAAATTTGTCTTGGGCTCTTCACCCGTGCTGCAGCCATAAAAAAAGACAAACAATCAACATTATCATTCACATCAAACATAAAACGATAAACATTATTTATAAAAAATTAGGTTTATAAACTGGAGCACAGAAAAACTGTGGCGGCTTCTGACCAACCTAATCCCTTTTCAAAATAAACATCATCCTTGCACATAAAAATTGAATATCATTTATAAAACCTATGAATCACTCTGCTCTTATTAAACTCATAAAAATGTTCTGGAAGTATTTCTTGGCATCGTGAATTTCGATATTGTATAAACGTTACTAAATCAATATGAAAATCTGATGGGTAAAAGTGACAATAATTCACATAGGATTATTTTGATAGGCAGCATGCATAAGAGGTCTGTTTTTATTATTGATTCCTATAAATAGTAAGCAATTTCTTTCCCGTTTGTATACTCCTCTGTAAGGCTGCTATACTGTACATCTGGCATTTGGACGCACCCTTATTACGCAAATCCAAATAGAAAGTATTTTAATCAGTTTAAGATTCTGACAGTATCATTTCCTTTTCAATAGAATTGCGTTGTTTCTTTGAGTTACGCTGCTTATTTACTGATCAATTGAAAAAGCGAGGCCACGTTGATAAAAGCAGCCATGAAAGACAGCATTATAAGTGTTCATATTACTGTTACCACTGTGACTAAATTCCTCTAATACATTTATTTAACTGGTCTAGCCTTCACAGCGATTAGGCCTTGTTAACAGTAAGGGGACTTGACTAATTGCAGTTTGTTAATTGAACATGGACTAATTGTGCAGTGATGGGGCATGAAACTAGCTGATGGGATGAGAGAGAAGGAGGGGTGAGCGGGGGGGGGGGGGGGGGGGGGGGGGGGGGGGGCGCTGCTTCTCTCTTATCAAAATATTATTTCAGTGGATTAAGCCGTTTTTAATGTGTGTCTTTAGCGAGGCGAGGCGGTAAAAATCTCCTCCTCTGCTTGCTCCGGCAGCCTCACTATGCTATCTCTCCCTCTCTCTCTCTCAGCTCTCAGCCCCTCGAGTCTCTCATGCATTATGTAGTGATGATTATTACTTAATTACACATTAATAAATCCGCTTCATTTGCAGGACATTAAATGGGAGTTGAGCGCATATGACAGGGAGATGGAGGAGAGCAGGGAAGACTGGAGGTGGAGGAGGGGGGGCACTTGCTTTTCAGCTTTTATTTGGTGTGTTTCGAGTCTTGTTTTAAGACAGTGGAGCCAAATGAGCTCTTTGACCAAGTAGACAGAGAAGGGGGGGAGGTTTGGTTTCGCCTTGTGTTGAACCGAGCTCTTCATGGCTAATGGGATCATTTCCACTCAATCTCCTCCTTGCTCCATTTTCTGCTCTCTGTCTGAATCTCTCTTGTTCTTTCTCTCACCTCTTCACAATTCCTTGGTTCCACCACCCTGCTGGTTGTTTATGTTTATATACTCAGTAAACAGTCTTTCAGTGAAAACAACTGTTTACTGGTTTTTAGCTGCCTTATGGGATCTGGATATTGTAGCTGTTGTTTGTACTGGTCTTAAAAGTCACACACAGGTACACTAGCATTCTCATTTGAAGAGTGGTTAACATTGATGCTGAAGTTGTGCCCCCCCCCCCCAAAAAAAAGATTATTATGTGCTAAAATATTTTCTTATGGGAACATGTGAGTTCTGGTCAAAGGATGGACTTTTAGTATATATTAATTATCTTATAATTTCTAAATAATGAAACTAAGGGCATCACAACCTTTATGTTTTTAGAATTGTCTAGTGGATGTATTGAAATATAAGACAACATTGAATTAAAGCCTATCAGAAGCCAGAGAACCACAGTTTATACACACGTACAGGGAGCATAACACACACACACACACACACACACACACACACACACACACACACACACAAAGTGCTGTTCCACCCTTCCATCTCCAGTGTTACACATTGCCACCGTTTCCCCCTCTTGTTATACCTCCGGTGGCGGATCATGTGTGGAATGACTTTGCCCAATGGTTTTCACGTCTTGAGTGTGTAACATTGCAGACGAGGCACATCAGGGGCGTAAACATCCAGCCTTGAACTGGCAGTATAAAAGCGCCATTCGACTATGGCTCGGGTGGCAAGATAAGTCCTGTAAGTATGGGATTTAAAATGTAATAGGAAACTCCGGGATAGTAATTATTCACTGCCTGGAGTTAAAGTTATTGTCAATTAACTGCTCAAGACTTGAAATGAACAACTGCCAACTCGCCAAATGTGGGTAAAAATTAATTGGGATGGGAAATGTCATCAAGTTACAATCCATGTCTGGTTGCTGCTGAATCTAATTATTATATTTCTACAAGGGCCAAATAACATTGACCACTCCAAAACGGAAGGTCATGTGTGCAAGGTCAACGACAGTTTAATTGACTCCTTTTGGTCATTTTGTAACCCCTGCATTGTTCCAGTGTCAGACAGAAGCACCAATATGAGAGACGTACAGAGTATCTGTCATATCTTTTCCCCTTGTCCCTTTTCGTCTTTCCCTCTCTGCCTCTCTCTCCCCATCTGGCTTTACTATCAGTGAAATGTAATGTCACCCTTTGGCAGCGCTCATACACTTTCATAGGGCGACTGGCTCCTATTAAACACACAGACCCTACACATGTGGCTTGGATTACTTGAAGGCAACAATGTTTGTTTTCTGCAGGTACATCTGAGTGTGTGAGTGTTGGAAAGCACTGTTAATACCTTTTACTGCTTTTATTGATACTAAAGATTTAACAGCTTATCTTGGTTTTGTTTGTGCTGCTACACATAGTGTGTGTACAACCACAATGAGCACCTCCTGTATAAAAGCTGGTATTGGCTTTGCATTAAAGCTCGCTCAACCATTAAATGGCTTTTTGAGAGCTTTGTTAGATTTCCATTGACTCCTCAGCAGGGGGTGGATTTGAGCTTTTTTTCTCAAAACAAGCTAATGTAATTGTTGATTGGTGGAGCCCAGCAGTATAATACAATAAACATAATTTGACTCATGTTGATCTGGACCCAATTAGATCCAAATTACTACGCAACTGAAGACTCAGGGTGGAGCAGCACTAAGTAGAGAAGGTCATTGATATGGAAACACATTTTGACATGACAATATAAAAAGCACAGGTACACATTTAGGCTGAATTCCATTTAGGGGCTGTGGTGTCAGGATTATGCAAGTTTGTTCACTGTCACATTTTCATGGGCTGTTCATTTAAGTTATTAGGTTCAACTTCGACCCGGGCTCATTTCCCGTCATGTCGTTCTCCACCCTCTCTTTCACCGATTTCTGGCTCTGTCCACTGTCCTATCTCTAGATAAAAAGCCCAAAAACAAACCCGATATACTTTATTTTGTTTGTCTGATCTTCTGATGGAACATTTCTGATGTTGATGAGGGACCAGAAAACTTGACATTTTTACTTCTTCATAGATGCAGCAGAGCATTTGACTTGACTAGAATTGATTAATTGTTTCCAAAATCAGATTTAGTTTGAAACAATGGAGAAGGGAAATATCATCAGGTTGTGTAGTGATTTGATGGTTGGAGTTGTGTGTGTTTGTAAAGTCCCACAGTGAGGTGTATGTATGCCAGTGACAGCTCCTTATCAGTGACCTGCCTGGTGTGTGTGTGTGTGTGTGTGTGTGTGTGTGTGTGTGTGTGTGTGTGTGTGTGTGTGTGTGTGTGTGTGTGTGTGTGTGTGTGTGTGTGTGTGTGTGTGTGTGTGTGTGTGTGTGTGTGTGTGTGTGTGTGTGTGTGTGTGTGTGTGTGTGTGTGTGTGTGTGTGTGTGTGTGTGTGTGTGTGTAACAACAGGGTGTCAAGGGCCAGGACTGTGCCATTGCAGCGGCTTAGCTAGCCCCGTTTATCAGCTGCAAACTCACTGGACCTTAACACACACACACCCCTCATGAGACTAACACACACACAGAACATGCCCATGGCCTCAGCTTCTAAGAAGAGGACGATGATGCTGTTGTGACTGCTCACATTCATGCGCAAACACACACGTGCTTGCCAATCCAGACCTAGATTGCCAATCCAGTATCCACCCACCATGTCAATAGATTTATGTCCTGTAGTACCTGTTGTCTTTTTTGAATCTTAATGGATAACTAGTCGGTTACCATCATCAACCACAAAGCTCTCTATTGCCCACTTTTGCCCCCCTTTCCTTGCTGGGATGTTTATCCTTTTTCTGCCGCCATTAAGCTTTTGGACTTTAACATTGACTTTGCGATGGTGTAATATTGATGTCCTGGTGTGTGATTTGCTTAGGGGTTGTGTAAGAACGAGACAGATGACATGTTAACACACAGGGGAGGTTTACACATCTTAACATGCACATGAACACACACACACACAAAGTAGAGCTGCCCTGTTGTCTCCAACGTTACACTTTTATCCTGCTCAAGTTACGCCTCTGTTACTTCCTCCAATGCTGGCTCAGGGTGTAGAACAACTTCCTCCCACCATATCAACTTACATCGCAGAAGAGGCGTAACAGGGACCTAGATATCCCACCTTGACCAGGCAATGCATGAGGGGCTTTATATTTAGTTACAAACTCCCAGAGCCAGTAGTAACACAACATCAGCACGGTCAGGTTCCAAAGTGGTTTTGCTGACTTACACTGTCCCACTTCACAGTGCCCTCTGTTCCTATCAACTTTCTCCACTTTATTAGTCGCTGCTGTGCTCTGTGGTTGTTTTTGAGGCATGGTTTGTAAGGTTTACAGCCTGCCATGCTGCTAACAAAAAGAACCCACAAAGTGCAACGCTTCTGTATCTCCAAAAGAAAAATTTCAACGTTCATTGAGATGTTTCTGGAAATAGTCGACAGACATGACTCAACCCTTTTTGTAACGAGTTATTGATAATGCAATCTTTTTTAATGATTCGATTTGTATAAAATGTTGATAACATATGCCCAACGCAAGAAAATAACACTGACATGTCATCAAATTGCCAATTGAACGGTGTTGATTCGAGTCAGATCAAATCACAGTAGTTTTAATTTTTTTGTAAATTTTGATATATATTTTTGTAAATTGTTTTTTTATATATTCTGATATACATTACTCGCATGAAGAAATGGTTCCAGGTGTTAGAACTGTTTTTTGTTTCCTATTTAAAAGTTATTTTTAAATTGTACATATGAAAATTATTTAAGCTTGATAAATATAGGATTCTGTGGAAATGGAAATATTTTAATAACAATATAAAGACATGAGGCCTTTTTATCTGTGCTTTCACTGCCTCTTACTCTTGCTCATTTCCTCCTCAACCTCTCCTCCCTCTCCTCAAACCTCATGCAAGATGTCCCGTCACTCTTTCCTCCCTTCTTCTTTGCCTTCTTCCCTCCTCCCTCCCTCAAATACCCCCCCTCCATCTTCCACCTTTTCTGTACATTAAACATTAGTGGTGGGGGCAATTAGCAGCTCCCCTCTGCACACCTGGCTGATGCATTATAAATTTATATTATACCAAGCCTTGCTCACTTTGACACTCACACACACACTCAAACACACACAGCTGTTGATAAAAGAATGACTTTTGGGAAGTGGGAAAAATTGTGTGTGTGTGTGTTTGTGTGTGTGAGGACTCCTAGATCTTTATGCCCTCTGGTCTGACCTCGCATAACCTCGTGAGTTTGAGCTTAAGGCCAGGTCAAAAGTCACTGCAGTCCAGTCAGGTTTTCAGACCGAGTACATGTTTTCTTTTGTTTACTTTTTCTAATCCAGTTGTGTTAGATGGTCATTTCTTAACAGCTCAATGGCTGAATGTAAGATTTTCCGCTTTCAGCCACATCCAGGCCCTGGTTTTCTATTTCCATTTATTGTGTGTGCTTTCTTTTTGCACACAGACACACACACACTCAGACCGTGGCCCCAGACTAATGTGCATTGTCCTCAGAGCGTGGACTTTCCAACAGAACAAGCTGCTTGTGTTGTGTTCCTTTTTTATTCAACACTTTGCCGGGTCTTTGCAGTGCGCCCCACTATAGACCTACCAATGCCTCTTTTTAGTGCTCAAGTCTTCAGTTGGTTTTTCTAACTCCTTCCCATTCACCTCCCAGTCAAAAGGCAAGGGCGCCCTGCTGGGAGACATACAATGGAGCAAGACAGAGAGCAGGAGTGAATAAGCGAGCAAAAGAGAGAGCGAGAGAGATTCTGAACTGAAAAAGAAAGAAAAGAAACAATGTGAAAGAAAATACAAGTTTCTTTATTAGTATTTATTTCCCAACAATACATGATGTTAATCATCAGTAGTATGTAAATCCGTTCAAGTATTCAGTTTAATGATTTATTCTAGCGTAATACTAAATTTCCTTTAAGTTGAAATGTTTTGCAGATACAGTCTTATGAGTTTTTTTTCCACTTTTCCCAAACTTCTCTTATAAGCTACAAGTAATAATAAAGTCATTGAAAAGATTTTTTCAATGCTTAAATGAGCAAACACACAAACAAAAATTAATTGATGTTCGCATTGATTTTCATGAAACGATTCAGTTGCATCTGAGCAATTACACCTTACGTTAGATAGATTGAACGTTGGACATGAGTCTCGTAAGAACGTTTATTAATGACTGAACTAAAAAGTTTAATAAATATACCCCTCCCTTCAGGTCTCTTTCAGAAAATCTGCCTCCTTACAACATGGACATTCATTGCCAACGAGACAACCCTTAACAACTAACCAACTAATAAAAACAATTTGGTGGGATTCAGAGCACCTGCTGTTCAAGGGTCATTTGGCCTCAAAAAAGAGGAAGTGATTATTTATTGCTTTAATGGTGTGCTTGCATTCCTCATGGGAGATGATGTCATGTTGCTTTGGCAGTCATATTTGTAGTTGCAGTTGTTACAGTTGTAGTAAAGCAGAATGCCCGAGATAAGAGAGACTAGAACATGTCATTCATCAAAACTCTTCTGTTTTCAGTGTCTAAGGTTCAAATCTTTTGTTACATCATGATCTCTTTCCTCTGTATATTTCTAAAGAAATAATACTTTGAGGAAATATTTGCTGAATGTAGCAGAGCAAAATGTGCACGTCTGTGTCTGCACAAGCAGTTTCAGAAAAGCCAGGGTGACTTTATTGTGTTCTGTTTCTGAAACAACAGCAGAAAAGAACGAGGTGGTGTCCTCTCCGGTTTGTCTGACCCCTAATAGAAGCTTCATGGCTGCATGAAGACAGAATGAATTAGGAATACAGTGTTGGTGGGAAGGTGCTGGTGTAGAAAGATGGTGAGAAGGTGTGTGTATAAGTGTTTGTCTTCAGACCAAAGTTAAAAATGCAGAAGTTCAGACTGCCGAAGACCCATAGTCTATAAGCAGTCTGGGGAACATTATACATAGTCTTCTCTCCTTTCTTTTCCTCTCCTCTGCCCCTGTAGTATAACACTTTCTCCTGACACTTTTATATTTAATTACTACATTTTAAAAAATATAAATCACAAGCTGAGATAAAAGCTCTTAGTCAGAAAATATCTCTACATGCATTTTGATGATTAACATTGGCATGCAGAGATTTATCTAAACATGTACATCAGATTGGTTATTGGTTATTTGATTTGTGTATGTGGAACTTACACCTATATGCACGTAGTCTACAAAGATTAAATTTGGAGAGTAAATCGGAAAAATATTATCGACTTTTCTTTGTCACAGGAATCTTCAAATATTGATCATTCTCAGCTTTTGTCTTGGACTGAGTCTCTCTTAAGTTTAATGCTTTTAGATTTATTCACGTGTACTTCTTAGGCAAAATGTAGACAGCAGACAGACAAATGCAACTTTCTATTAATATATGATTATTAAAATAAAAGAAACCGAATGTAATTTGGAAAGTGAAAGGAGGTCTGTACTTAGCTTAACCCCTTGTTATATCTGAAACAAAGCCTATGTGTTTCAGAAAGACTACCATATCAGCTACTCGTTGTCATATGTGTTTCCGAAAAGCTTTTAACCACAATGATCCTGATTACACTCCTGTTGCTGTCTGCGTAACTTTCTGAAGCTTCAGTCGTTTACTAATGAAGAGACCCAAAGCAAGCTACAAATTTTTAAATACTACAACAAATATGAATTCAAAAATCAACAGTAAAGAATGAAAAAAAAATGAAACCTACACTTTGCATGTAGTAAAAGATGCTTGATTTTACGTCAACGCAAACAACCACACAACCAGCCACGCTCCGAGCGCACTCGCACCGTGTGTGTGTATTTTTCTTGTTACTCCCAGAAGGAGCGTGACGAGCAAGTTAATCTATCCGCCAGCGATGCAGCGTGACACAAAGCTGTTTATTTCCCTTTTCCTCTCTGCCTCTTTCTCTCTTTCTCTCTTTCTCTCTCCTCCTGTACTGCCTAATCAACTTTGTATCAAGCTTAATAATGCCTTAGTGTGAAATCGGTGTCTTCAGTCAAAAAGCACTCCCCAGCCTGTACTACAAGAGAAGGCAATTATGATCCACTCCCTCCGTCCTCCAACCTCCACCCTCCACTTCCACCCATCCTGCTCCTGTTGTTCCTATACTCTACATCTATGTGTGTGTGGGTTTCTGTGTGTGAATGTGCATGCACCTTACCTGCTGTACCTTATCACAGGTATACCATTTGATGCTGTGGTGTACTGTGCTCTTCTCATGAACTCTTTACTTGACTTGTGTTTGTGTGGTTGTGTGTGTGTGTGTGTGTGTCCCAGTCAGTAATGGTGAGCGGAGGCTGCTAAGGGAACTTCTAGTTCAGTTATTTCCGGATCCTTCCCCAGAGTCGATGTACTCCAGAGAAATGCTCTCCCTCTCCTCCTGCCCTCTCTTTCTCTGTCCTACTCCTTATCTCTCTCCCCTCCTTCACCTCTCAACCTTCCCCTCACTGGTGCTCTCATCTTCACCTCTCTCTCAACCCTTTATCTCCTCCTCTGACCTTCTTTACTTCCTTTCTTTTTCGCCTCTATCTTTGTATCTTTTCATGTGTCCCCCCCTCCTCCATACTCCTCGCTCTCTCTTCTCCTGCCTCTTCACTTCACGTCTCTCTTGATATTGATTCCTCTTCCCGCCACACTGTCTCTGACAGACAGAAAAACAAATGTGGGATCAGAGAGGCTCTTTAATCTCACGCTGTGTTGTTTGGCCCTGAACATCAACTCTGCGCTTGTTTCAGTGAGGGTGTGTGTGTAAAAACAGGAGTTCTGCTCTGAACATGTTGAGAGAGGTGAATGTGTTGTGTTGATATGAAGCTCCTACTTTGAAATGCATGTGTGTGTGAGTTTCATGTTTTTATACAGGTTATTTGAGTCATGATTGTGAGATTTTATCCACTATTTAAGACTTACTAACTAGTGGAGTACGAACATAAAAGAGTAAAATAATTTAGTTTCTCAAGTGATTCATTTAACTTTCATCATGCAAACGTGTGTTTTTATTTTTTTATGCACAAGCCTTTGTCATTTGAAGCTGCACGTTCAGAAAAAGTCAGTGAGCCTTTGTTTTTTGTTATCTTATATTACTGGGGTTAAGTTTTGAGATGTGGGAGAGGTTGCATAGCAATGCAGCTGTACAGAACAGCAAAACTACAATTACCTCATATACAAAGAGAGGAGGTGCAAACAGCAAAATGACTGAAGAGATGAGGATGGTTGAGATGACAACCATCAGTGACAGAAGGCAAAAGTAATGATGATGGAGGAGAAACTTGCACAAACACAACAAATATTTGGAACAGTTTGGATCAGAAGAGAGGGAGGGTAGGAGAAGAACGATAAGTGGAGAAGAGATGGAAAGAGCTGAAAAAAGAGACAGCAGAAAGAGAAAGATAGAGAGGGCGATAGAGAGGGCGATGAAGCTTGTCCGCCAGGCTTTGTGTGGTTGTTGTTCTTTCTGTGTGCCATCCATCTAAGCCCTCTGCTACCTCTGTCCCTTTACACACACACACACACACACACACACACACACACACACACACACACACACACACACACACACACACACACACACACACACACACACACACACACACACACACACACACACACACGATGTCCCAAGCCCCAGACTAGCCTGGTGTTTCTGGCCAATGGCTCAGTGCTCGGGATGTGTGTCTGTGTGTGTGTTTCCTGTTTTAAGGCTATTTTGTTCAGAATGCAGGCGGGCAGAGAGAGCGGTTTTACTGCTGATAAAAGTATTTGGTTAATCAGCTTCTGTCCCCGTCCCCTGACTAGAACTACTTTGTGTGTGTGTGTGTGTGTGTGTGTGTGTGTGTGTGTGTGTGTGTGTGTGTGTGTGTGTGTGTGTGTGTGTGTGTGTGTGTGTGTGTGTGTGTGTGTGTGTGTGTGTGTGTGTGTGTGTGTGTGTGTGTGTGTGTGTGTGTGTGTGTGTGTGTGTGTGTGTGTGTGTGTGTGTGTGTGTGTGTGTGTGTGTGTGTGTGTGTGTGTGTGTGTGTGTGTGTGTGTGTGTGTGTGTGTGTGTGTGTGTGTGTGTGTGTGTGTGTGTGTGTGTGTGTGTGTGTGTGTGTGTGTGTGTGTGTGTGTGTGTGTGTGTGTGTGTGTGTGTGTGTGTGTGTGTGTGTGTGTGTGTGTGTGTGTGTGTGTGTGTGTGTGTGTGTGTGTGTGTGTGTGTGTGTGTGTGTGTGTGTGTGTGTGTGTGTGTGTGTGTGTGTGTGTGTGTGTGTGTGTGCGTGCTTGACACAGGCCGTTGAAGTTAGTGGGGCTTCCCGGGGGGCAGGCTGGGGATGGAGATTGGCATCAGACCTCGGCCAGTAGCATCACAAAGTCATTCCTGAGGGACAGGAGGGGCAGCCAATGGGAGAGTCCCTTTGGATAGGAGAAAGCGGGTTGGGGAGGGGAGGTGGGAGCTATGAAATGGGTTGTAGAAGGGGGAGAGACAGGGAGACAGAAAAGGAGGAGGGATGAAGTATAAGAAGTGTCTGTGAGAGAGAGAGAGAGAGAAAGAGAAAGAGAGAGCGAGAGAGTCAGATGACAATTACCCTCTTGACTTCTGTCCAGCACCAGTTGTCAATCAGCCTGTCCCTCCGGGCGGAGAACCAGCCTATCATTGGCTACACTGACCCATATCCCGCCTCTCTGGGCCGCCTGGCCAATGCATGATTGGCCAGAGTGACCCGCTCGTCAGAGAGATCTGGGAACACCAGAGCCTCGGACCGCCTTGGGAATAAATGGCCCTGATACTGTACCATGCGTGCATGCATGTGTTGTTTAGCAAGAAAAAAGACAAAGGGTTTTTCTTATTGAGGCTATAAGTGCTTTCATGGGACAAAGGAGAAGGAGGGACAAAGATAGAAAAAGAGCAAGTGGGAATGTATAGTGTTGAGGAGAGACAGATCACAAAAGGATGTTTGAACAAACATGAGGCATGAGGACAGGGGATAAGTGATGAAGAGAAAAGATGGCAGGATATGGAGATTACAAGCAATGGGAAACAGTAAGAAAAGTTACCAAGGAGAGAGGAGCAAATAATAATAATAACACATTTTATTTTTAACACGTACATTTTTGGAAAAAAGTATATATAATATAATAATATAATGTTTGGAGTTGTACATTCAGGAGGAAGAGGAGGTAGAGAGAGGAAAAAGTAGAGACGTAGATGTTCAGATGTACTGCTCTGTAATAGTGCATAAGAGTGTGTTTGTGTGCTTATGTGTACAATTAAGGGCAACAACAGTGCAAATATATATTTTTAACAACATCAGTGTGTGTGTGTGTGTGTGTGTGTGTGTGTGTGTGTGTGTGTGTGTGTGTGTGTGTGTGTGTGTGTGTGTGTGTGTGTGTGTGTGTGTGTGTGTGTGTGTGTGTGTGTGTGTGTGTGTGTGTGTGTGTGTGTGTGTGTGTGTGTGTGTGTGTGTGTGTGTGTGTGTGTGTGTGTGTGTGTGTGTGTGTGTGTGTGTCAGAGGAGAGACAGAGGAAGGATGGGATCTAAATAAAGCTATGTATTCTTGTCTAATGAAACACGCTACATTCCCAACAGTCAAATAAGGAAAAATGGGAAGAGGCAGAGCTACCACCAGCACATGAAGTCTTTCTGTAAATTCCTAAAAGCTTTAAAAAAAAAAAAAAAAAAGAGTACGAGCTTGATCATAATTTTACTGTTTTTAATTCGTTAGAGGAAAAAAATCTAAGAATCCCTGTCACATCAAGACCAGCAGAGTGTGGTCACAGCAGGGAGCACTTCTTGTGTTTAATTATTGATTTCAATATTAGATTCAGATATTTGTGCTAAAGTGATAAATATTCCTCTTTTTTGTAGTTGGTAGAAGAGTTATCCTCCATTATTTACATCATTGAGACAACATGTCAACGCAGGGTAACTCAAAATACTTTATGATATGTGATACAAGGCCCACTAAAATGATCATATCACACTACATCAATTCTGCAATAATTGATATATTGCAAGACAATCATGTCATGATACATCAAGGTATCTGAGTAATTGAAGAACATTTAATCCCCCTAAACAATTAAAGTGCAGTATTCATTCACTGCAATTTGATGTCAGATTCACCTCTTTCAAGCTTCAAATACTTTTCACCGCTGTCAGTTGTTGATCCCACTGTCTTCTTCTTCTTTGGCCAATTAACCTCAATTCAAGTGATCCTCATTCATGTCATTTGCACCACCATGAGGAATCATGAAGTGGTGAGGTGATAAGTCAATTGGCAAATTTACGGAGCACCATATTTTTTTTCTAATTTAAATAATGATTTGTGACCAGGGGGTGTGTGTTTTTGACAAGAAAATAACATCTGGACCTAAAATTGTGTTTGTAAAAATCATTTATTTTACTATCTTGTCTTTCGTTATTAATATATTAGATTGTGTTAATGTTATCAACAACAAAAAAATGTTTAAAACCGGGTTTATTTATTGATTTAAAGTCATTCAAGAAAATATAAAACAAAAACACTGAAACCCTAAAACAGAGCAAGTATTGAGATCAAGCACTGCATGAGTAAACAAGTGACCTTCAGGATTTACTTTGTTGAATAATGCATAAAGAACAACAGAAACTATTACAAGAGCATTTTAAACTTGGCTTAGCAGGGTGAATCTGGGGTCCAAAAATTGTAAAACAGTTGTTTGAAGTCATCTCTCTCAACCGCCTTTGCAGTCCTTTGCACATGTAATCGGTCTGTTGCCCTTCTTGTTGTAAGACACTCTTTCGCTGAATGACTTTGCCAAAGTTTGCAGAGTGTGCTTTTGTTTTTCCGGCACCTGAGCTGGTCTGTCTTGGTCGACCTCTGACTCCCAGAACTTAACATACTCTTTATATTCTGTGCTCTTTGTGCTTTGGTTACAGTCTTTTTCTTACTGGCTCAGAGAAAGCACTCTGGTTTTCTTCTGCTTTTCTCTTCCCATACCTTCTCTCATCTGTTTCTGTCTGCTGTGTTTGGCAATCATGTAGTCTTGGTGGGAGGTCTCTATCCCCGCTTGTTTCAGTCCAGGCACATGCACAGCCTTCAGACTCCTGTGTGGGTGCATCTCAAGTGCATATATCTGTGTGTACAAATGTGTTTGTCGAGGGATCCATTAGTCTGTTATTAGTACACTGTGGTCCACATCTGGTCATTACTGCAGAACCAGCTCCAACCCCAGATTCTCAAAAGGAGGTTCCAGACTGCTTGAAGCCTGACCTGGGTTGTTGTTTTTTTTAGTCTTGGTTGATTCAGTTATTCAGTCAGTCATTGAACACTTACATATCAAATCCTCAAGGTTTGGCAGCTTACTTTCACAAGTTTGCTTTTCATTTTACTGTAGTTCACTTTAACATTTGGCAATGCAGAGATGAATAAGAGTTCTGCTCATTCAAGAGATCTCAGTGTTAATCATCAGACTGGCAGGAATATCCAATATGATTTAATTATTCCCAGTTCAGACTTTAAAACCTGAAAACCCAGTTTATCTTGGACTATTGGTTTATGACTTCTTACAGTTATAAATCTTGTGTTGACTGAAGATTATTTAAAGTGAATGGGTGTGATTTGTTCAGCCTCAAAACCTACATTTAACATATAGTATAGCTAGTCTTAAGGGTCTCGATGTCAATCTCAACAAAATATATAATGTCATCCAAATTCTTCAGACATGCAGGATTTTGGTTTCACTTCTGAAGTATGTGGAACAGACATGAAATGTCCCCCTATAATCCTTTTTTAATTTCATAGATGCTTTTAATATTATTGAATATTCAGATTTTGAACATTAACTTCATTTTGCAATGAGGAACATGTGTTTACTTATCAGTTGTGATTTGAGTTATTTTTATTGAATGCTGGCTGGATGGAGAGGGAGGACATTGCGTATTAACAGACCATGATTGATAGGTAACTGCAGCAGCTATGATTTATCAGGTGAGCAATTTGGTCTGGCGATGTTCCCAGGTATGTAGCTATAAAGTTTTAGACAGCTTCTAAAGCACCAAAAATGGTTTGTGGTATTAAGAGACGTAAATGGTAACTGATGTCTGTATTCTAACTGTGTACCGTAGTCCTGTTATAGACCTCAAACAGCTGATCACAATCAGATCCATCATTACATTCATCTTATTATAACTGCAGTGTGTTAACCTGTAAAAGGTCTGACCTGCCCTTGGTTTATGTATCATTATGTGGTGTTAAGTGTCTCCTGACCAAACAGGAGTTTTATGCAGCTGCTCGTAAAAAAACACATTTTGTTTGGAGACAAAACATTCAACATAAGATAACAAGTTATCTTATAATTTCTTATTATTCTATCATTACTGAAACATCAGTCCATAATTTTCCTCCACTTATCTGAGGAGTGCCATACCAAGGAACTTTGATGACGTAGGGACCCTTCTTTTTAAAGTTTCCTTTTCTGACTCATGTAAGTTCTGCACCGTTTGTTTTGCTTTAAAAGGGAACACTTCACTGATTTATTGCTTCTTGTTTTCATTTGAGATTTCGGCTTTTCCAAACTGTGAGGATGGGGTGGGTCAAGTGGGAACCGATGAGGATGTAGAGTGAGGAACATGGGTACAGATATAAAGAGTTAGAAGGGTGGTGGTCAAGGAGAGCGCAGGATGAGATCTAGGTTTTTTTAGAGATCAGAGACAAAGGTGAGTAAGTGTGATTGATGAATTGTGTGGTGGGGAGGGAATGCACAGGAAACCCCATTGTGTGGTGGCTTCAGCCATTTCCTGTTTGTGTGCCAGCTGTACTTCCCTCCTTCCTGTTGTACCCAGGAAGTCAGTGTCACATTCCAGCTCTGATCAGCTCTGTGTGTTTGTGTGTGTGTCACAGAGATCCCAGGACTGTGTCATAGTGTAACCTGCATACTTGTTGCTTCCCAGGTTTATTTTTAGGGGTTTCACAAAACAAATTTACAGCCGTACATTTTGCCAGAGATAGACACATGGAGATAGACACATGCAAAATCATAATTCTCGGAAAACAAATCAACCAATGTGTAATGGTCATGGTTTGGAGAGATTGTTTGTACGTAGGTTTCAAGGTCAGGGATACAAAGCTGAATAAAAAAAACATTTAAACAGAGTTTTTCAACTGTCCTTCAATGGAGAATTTGGTGAACAAAAAAGTCTCTGTGCTTTTTGTTGCACAAATTACAGCAGAAACAGCTCACCAATATTTATTTAACTAAGATGCCAACACACCTGGAACGTGCAAGGACTGCTTGATTAACAGATAGGTTTAATACTTCAGTGATGATGCCCATTATATTTACATCTTTAGATGTTGTTCTTGGTGTGGATGGGTCTTAATTGTTTAAACTCTGCCCAAGGAAAATGTTGGTGTTCGATGTATCACATGCGCCAGTCTGCCAAAAACAAGCTTTTTATTTCTAGGTCCCAACCCATATGGGATTTTTGGAGCCGATATCGATATTGGGAAGGAAAAAAACCTGATACAGATATATCGGCTGATATTTTTCTCAGATCTATGAAATAGATCGATATAAATTTACACATGTATTGCATTGATCTCTCAAATACAGTTATATATATATATATATATATATATATATTTTTTTTTTTTTTTTAAAGTACATGTTAAAATTACTTTAAACAAGTGGTGATGTCTCCAAGTGGGTTGTTCGATAGACAATTCTAAAGCTTAAACCAAGCATTTATTTATCACTCAACACAAAATAAAGCAGAAAATCATGCCTGAAAAGCTATAGTCTAACTAAATCAATTTAGCAAATTCATGAAAAGAGAAGCTTTAACAAGTTATAGTTATCAAAACAAACATTTTTATAATCTAATCTATAAACTTTTTCAGCTGCAAAGGAGAGTTAGACCTTCTGATCTTGTGCTTAAATAAAATCTAAAAGTATTTTCTTTAGTCACTGACAAAAAAATGATAAACCTCAATTTAATTAAAACTTTTTTTTTTCTTTTTCTTTCTCGTCAGCGGTAGAAGAGGGGGAGTCTTCAGAGTGTGGAGGGGCCTGGGATGAATCAACTGTCCAGACAGGTTAGTGTACAGACACACAGACGCACACTGCATAGTGCAACACAGCTCCAGTAAGCTGTCAGATCCACACCATTGGGTTTAAGTCTATATATCCCCCTCACACACACACACACACACACACACACACACACACAAACACACACACACACACACACACACACACACACACACACACACACACACACACACACACATTGTTTAATATCAATTCCACATGGTTTCTAACAGCCTGCTCAGAGGGAAATCAAGAAGGAAAAGATGGGGAGAGTGAACATTGAAGGAATTAGGATATAGAGGGCTTGTTGAGGATATTAGGAGAAGCAAAAACCCTGTATATATAAGAGAGAAAGAGGGAATGAGTGGGAGATGTGGAAGGAAAAAGAGCTTTCACTGGTCCCAGGAGTCAAACTGAATGGAAAGAGAGATGACAAAGGGGATATGGAGAAAGAGAGAGATGGGTGGAGGAGGGACAAAAGAGAGATTTGTGTGCTGTGGTCTGGTGATATCCTGGGAGGAAGTCAGAGAGATCTTCTTTTCTTGTTTTTTTTTAATTTATGCCTCTTCTCCAAACTTATAGCTCCATTTCTCTCTCTCCGTCTTCTTTCTCCTCTTCTCGATTGTTACCATCCTGAAAAATAAATTCTACTCGCCCTGTAACCTGGAGTGAAAACGCAACCGCTGAACAAACTGTATTCTGGAGTTCATGTTAAAAGAAGAAATGACAGATTTGAGTCTTTATAAATTACAATTCATTTAATTTAGTGGATGTATTTCCATATATTAACCACTTATAATACAATATAAATCCTTATTGAAGATACATTTTTTTTAAACTTATGGGACAATTCTACTCGATTTTGAGTAAGTAAGTCTACAGAATATCAGCAAAGGCACAAAGTCAGCAAATCCCATGTGATATCTTTCAATGTTTTCAAAGTACATGGATATTCACATCACTCTTTTTAAACACGAAGACGTTTGAGAACCTGTAGAGAATACAGATTAATCGATTAGCAATACTACAGATCAACTTTCTGTAATGGTTTGACATAAATTGATGACTGGAACAAGAGCATCTCTATGAGCGGTCATTATTTTTTCTAAAGATAATGAGCCAGAGCTTTAAGGGCAACACATAGTGCATCTGCAGGCTGAATAGACTAACTCATAGCACATCAGGTCCATTGACACTTTTCATACTATTTGCACAGTATACATTTTCCGAACTGTGGCAAAAAAAAGTCTGACTGATGTAGGTGTTTGTCAGCTGCAGCTACTTTTTCTGCTCTGGTTTGCAGCCTATCAGAGTTCAGTTAAAGACTTCCTCTGACGAGATCCCAGCAGAGAAATAAGATACTGCTGAATGTGGTAAATATGCAGTTATCTCTCTTCCCTACCTCTCCTGCCGTGTCTCTCGTTCAGCTCTTCAGGGATACAGGGGTAGGAAAGAATGACCCTTGGGGTGTTGATGACGTACTGAACCCTCCCTGCCTTGCCCCCCCTTCTCCTGTGCTAACTCTCCTCCGGGGGCTTTATGTCTGTGTGTGTATCTGATGTATCTGAGTGTGCGTGTTAAGGGGGGTGCTGACTGAGGTCCTGGGTGGCTCACTAGAACTGCTGTGTGTGTCAGTTCCTGCAGGAAGCTTCTGTCCCATGACACACACATATGCACACACACCTATCACACACACTTCCTTCCATAAAAGCACGCTGTCCCATATTCCCTTACTCAGCCAGTCTTTCGGTTTTGGATTGTACCGTCAATTCCCTGTCCCAGCATCCTCAGCGTCTCTTTTTCTCTGTGCGCTGTCTCTTTCTGCCTTCCTAAATCTCTATGTGTCTTGATTTCACACCGACTGACTTTCTCTGTCTACTCCCCCCTTACCATTTTAAACTTTTTTATCCCTGCTCATATTAGAGTGTGTGTGTGTGTGTGTGTGTGTGTGTGTGTGTGTGTGTGTGTGTGTGTGTGTGTGTGTGTGTGTGTGTGTGTGTGTGTGTGTGTGTGTGTGTGTGTGTGTGTGTGTGTGTGTGTGTGTGTGTGTGTGTGTGTGTGTGTGTGTGTGTGTGTGTGTGTGTGTGTGTGTGTGTGTGTGTGTGTGTGTGTGTGTGTGTGTGTGTGTGTGTGTGTGTGTGTGTGTGTGTGTGAGAGAGATATGAAATGAGAATTGCTGCCTATCCCTTATTCAAGCAGATTACAAAGAAAAAGAGACCTTGTTTCCTTTACTCCCTGGGAGATAGTGTCGACAAGGACGGGGTGAGAAAGAGAGGGGAGAGAGAAAGAGAGAGAGAGAGGACCCCTCCTCTATCCAATCTCAGCTTTCTCTTTCTGTCTGTCTCTCCTTTTTGCTTTCTCTGGAAAATGTGTATTGAGTTTGGAAAGACCCGTGGGAGGGAAGGCGGAGGGAGGTGGGAGGGTGACTCGAGGGGAACAGCACCGAGCCAACCAATTCTTCCTCTTCCTACCTCTCTTGCTTTCCCTTCCTTCGTCTTCCTCCCCTTAGTCCTTTCTTCTTAAGAGAAAAGGCCATAAAAAAGTGACCTAAAATGCCTCCCCTTTTCCCCTCTGGCCCTTAAGTGGTACAGTAACACATATAGTCCCCTTTCCTTCTGGTTTCCTCGCTTGTTCACTCGCTTCCCCTGTGTGGTGGGAGAAGAAAGACAGGAGTTGGCAATGATGGAAAAAGTAGAGGAGAGAGTGTTAGGAAAGGCAGGTAGCAGCAGAGATACCTTGTTTAGAAAAGAGACGAGTCATCAAGTCAGACTTTTTCATTGCTAAGTGTGTACAAAGCAGTAGGAGGGAGACATCCTGTATGTCTAACCAGACAGCAGCAGAGCCATGTACAGTATGTCTGCAATGAAAACCTCTCTTTCTCAAGAGTCTTGTTTTCTCAATTCACGTCTGACAGTCTACTGGACTACACACACACACACACACACACACACACACACAGACACACACACACATTCACAAACTTACTGTTTCTTTTGGACTACACACACACAGACATATACAGAAAGAGCCAGTGAGTCAGAGTGGAAAAGGTTTGTCAGGTCCCCAAGCTGAAACCGAGAAACTGAGACCTTACTGCATTATTGTTATTCACAGCTAAAGTGCTGTGTGAATATGAGTTTTGTGTGTGTGTGTGCACACACAGTATGTGTGTGGGGACACAGACATGACTGACTTGCCAGAAAGTTGCCTCCACCTCTCAGACGACAGAAGGGTTTGGGTGTGTGTTTGTGTGTGTATGTATATGTATGTCCCGCATACTGTAACCTCCACCGTAACTCATTATTTATTAAAACTGCAATATAATAATATTGAATAATATGTCCATGATAACAAAGTGCAATATTGAAACAAACAGTGCAATAATCTTGAAAATGTGTGTACCTATTATTGATATCTTACCTATTCCTATTCTATTTGATTAATATTTGTATTACTATATTTCTACTGCTATATTGTTTATTTTGGAGCAACTGTAACAATCCAATTTCCCTCTGGGATTAAAAAAGTATTTCTGATTCTGATTCTGATATTTTAGTGTTCATGGAACTGTAATAACGGAGAAGGTAAAACGTTTTCTTTTCAATATGACTTGTTAATATCTACATGGGAAAATCAGTAAATATATGTTGTGTTAATCTTAGTTAAAATACAACTACAGGTAAAAACCATACTGTATATCATCACTGCAGTGGTTGATGCGCGTGCCCCATGTGTGGGGGGTCTTAAAAAAATGGACGTCTCAGTGACATAACCAAATTGGGCGATGTAATTTTGAAGCTGAACAATGGTGATATCTCCACCTAACTTTCAAACATTCCAGGCAAAGAGCGAGTATTGAAGCAGGTCTTAAGCCTCCTGCTTATGGCTACAACGCCAATCAAAGCCCTGCTCATAATCATTCAAATGTATGTATAACTCTTATCTTAATATAATCAAAATGGATAAGTTCCAAAAATAAATCATCACCCTGTACAGTACGATGTGTACTAGTAAAGAAACGAGCTCGTCAGACCAAAAGCATCTTTGAACCAGACTGTAGCAACGTTAATATCTGCTGTCATAATGGGTATTTTTACATGGGTGTTACAATGGGGATTCCTTGGCTTTTGCAGCCAGCCTTCAGTGGATCTGGAGGTACTGCGCATTGGCTTAATTTTTCACCACCTGCGATTGCTGCTTGGTAAAAATGTAATACACACACACACACACTTTATTGTAGATTAGTGAAGATCTAAGAGGTTCTAGGGTTTGTTTGACCGTTAAACCTGGGATAGCATAGAATCTTCTCCAGCGTTTGATATGTCATAAAAATAAAAATTGTAATAACAAACAGTGTTGGGACTAAATAACGCATTACTAATAACAATAATATAGCAGTGAGTTGTTGTCTGTGTGCAGGAAGGAAAACCTCTCTCATAAGAAAGAATCACCGAGCTAAATAACAACGAGCTTAAACTAGCTGTCAGAGAGACCCGTGCTGCAGACACCCGAGACCCAGGTGCAGCTCACGCACTCCATAAAAAACAGCTAGCTTGATTTAAAACACCACCTGCTCCACGAAGCCGGACTATAGACTGAGAGACAGGTATGTTGTCGGCGACGTGCTTCATATGAACGGTTGAGTCTGTTTCTACACCTTGTCACAGCACAGTCCTGCCACAACAACACTGAATAATGAGAACTTTAACATGAGGATTGAAGCAAATAAAGTAACCCTGAAGTTACTTTCCACAGTAACCAGTTTCTTTTATAATGCAGTAGGTTAGTTATTTTTCATAGTAGTAACTGTCATGTGCCCTACACTGATAACAAATACTGTAAATACAATTCTTTTCATAAAGAAATAATGGGATATCAAGAAAAGTTTGTCCAAAAACAAGACCAGCCAGATAAAAATGATGAATGCAAAACAAATGACAAACGAAATAACATAAAATAAAAGAGTTACAGATGCAGAGAATCCTGTAAAGAATCAGTTGATAGATGTTTTTCTGCTGTTCTTGTTTAGCTCATCTGATAAATGAGAAGCAGATAAGTGATTAAAGAAGATGTTTAATTGGAGAATATCTCTGATGGTAGGGGTAGACAAGTGTGAGGAATGTTTAACCAATGTTTCAGAACACAGCCAGTACCACTGTTCTCCTGGTTCAATGTAATATCTTCCTAATGGTCAGAGCTGAGAAAAACAGGACACTGGTCCTTCTCCTTCTCTCTCTCTCCTCTCACTTCCTCTATCTTTTCCTCTTCCTCTCTCACCGCTACCCTCTGGAGGTCCATAATGTAGTTTTAATTTCCCCAAGGTTACTGCAGGAAAACAGTTCCTGTGTATGTGTGTGTGAACTATTATTGCCTGCTTGTGACAGCACACAGTGCATCTGTGTTTTTGTCCGTATTGCAGCATTTAATCCCTGTGTCTGTGTGTGTGTGTGTGTGTGTGTGTGTGTGTGTGTGTGTGTGTGTGTGTGTGTGTGTGTGTGTGTGTGTGTGTGTGTGTGTGTGTGTGTGTGTGTGTGTGTGTGTGTGTGTGTGTGTGTGTGTGTGTGTGTGTGTGTGTGTGTGTGTGTGTGTTTATTGTGTGTCCGTTTGTGTCTGTGTGTGTATTTGTGTTTTTTTTTCGTTTTGTGTGTGTGTGTGTGTGTGTATATTGTGTGTCCGTTTGTGTCTGTGTGTGTATTTGTGTTTTTTTTTCGTTTTGTGTGTGTGTGCACGGAAATTTCAAATAAGTGAGCAGCTGTCAACTTGTTTGTGAATCTACTTTTCTCTCTGTCTGTCTGTGTCTGTGTGTGTGTGTGTGTGTGTGTGTGTGTGTGTGTGTGTGTGTGTGTGTGTGTGTGTGTGTGTGTGTGTGTGTGTGTGTGTGTGTGTGTGTGTGTGTGTGTGTGTGTGTGTGTGTGTGTGTGTGTGTGTGTGTGTGTGTGTGTGTGTGTGTGTGTGTTTATTGTGTGTCCGTTTGTGTCTGTGTGTGTATTTGTGTTTTTTTTTCGTTTTGTGTGTGTGTGTGTGTGTGTATATTGTGTGTCCGTTTGTGTCTGTGTGTGTATTTGTGTTTTTTTTTCGTTTTGTGTGTGTGTGCACGGAAATTTCAAATAAGTGAGCAGCTGTCAACTTGTTTGTGAATCTACTTTTCTCTCTGTCTGTCTGTGTCTGTGTGTGTGTGTGTGTGTGTGTGTGTGTGTGTGTGTGTGTGTGTGTGTGTGTGTGTGTGTGTGTGTGTGTGTGTGTGTGTGTGTGTGTGTGTGTGTGTGTGTGTGTGTGTGTGTGTGTGTGTGTGTGTGTGTGTGTGTGTGTGTGTGTGTGTGTGTGTGTGTGTGTGTGTGTGTGCGCGCCTTTTCCTGCTTTCCTGCTATGACGTGAGCAGCTCTTTCATCATTCTGTTTCCAGACATTGGTGTTGGGTGCTGCTCTCCCTTGCTGCAGGACGTCTCAGGGGTGTGTTTGTGTGTGACTGGTACTCTGTGGCTCAGCAGATCTCTTCCCAGGGGTTTGGGATGCCTTGTATTGTAAAAAACACACACACATGCTATGTTGAGAGGAAGAACATGAGGTGGGAGGCAGAGGGGAGGAGGTGAGCAGAGATGGCGCCTTTATATAGCCATCTAACACACACACCCGACTGTACACACACACACACACACACACACAGAGGGAGTGGGTAAGAGAGGGGTGTGTGTGTGTGTGGGGGGGTCATTCTCTTGAGAGACAGAGAGCAGGCCTTGTTGTGTCCAGCTGCACCTGTTCAGCCTGTGTGTGTGTTTGTGTTTGTGTGTGTCAGTGTGTGTTTGAGTGTGCACTCTTTGCCAAATGTGTCCACCATTCTTTTTATCTGCCCACTTCTCAACATTTGAGCTCAAATAGGTGACTCATTGTGGTGACAGTACGCAGCACTGAAATATTATATTGAAGGTTATCGCGTTCTCTGCAACATTTGATACAGACACAACCTACAAAGAAGAATTCCCCCCCCCCCTTCCATTAACTCCTGCTGCATCATCTCTCTTTTTTGACTGTGCATCAACAGTCAAAAAAGCCTTTAGTGACTCCTTCTACCTGCGGAGGGATAGAGCCGATTAACTTCCTTACATCAACTTGTATTCTGCATTTTCATGAACATATCACCACCAGTAACTTTTCAAGTCACCATTTAAGACGAATGGAATCCGCTGCAGCTAACAGTTCAAAGTTGTCGCCGGCCACAGACGACACAGAGGTAAGGCAGTTTTGAAAAGAGTTCCCTATTGTTTGTACTAAATCCAGTGAGGGTTGCAGTGGTTTTTATGGATTCTTGGATCCGGAAAAAATAAATCCTCCCTAAGCGAGGACCTCTGCTTTTTAAATTCTGCAGCGAGCTCAAACAGAGCGATGAGCCCAGTGGTTGTAGTTTCTCCGGGTGTTGTCAAGGGTTTCCTTGTTGGTTAAAGGTTGTCAGCTGCAAACGAGGACAGTCCTCCTGCTGCACTGAGCTGCATGTGTAGCTGGAGTCCAAGCATTGTTTGCCATTTTTAGAATTTCTAATTTTGCACTAGAACTCTACACATTACATTTATTAAAGATGATTGTGTTGGAAGTCAGAGGAAAAGTTATTAAAACATTACACTAGGAAGAATTGGACTGGGAACCCTCTTTCGCAGGTCCGCTCTCTACATCCCCACCATAAGTCCAATTCTCAAGTCACAATTTATGGGACTGTCAAGAGCCCTTTTTAGACATTTAAAACCACACAGTTGCATTTTTTTTAACATTCTTTGACAATCACAATATACTATTGAAGGTGTATTCAATCGCTGTAATAAATCCCTATGGACACTCCAAGCAGCCCATGCGCTGCAGGCATGATTTTAACCTTGCGGCTGGTTCACGGCTCTGTTGAAGGTGGTGCCCAGCCAGGTACCTGTGTATCCTGGTCCAGAGAGGAGTGCTGTGGAGCAGAATGAAAGCCTTGTGTCAGGACTGTTTGGTTTCTAAACATTCTGCTGGAAGCTCCACACACAGTTTTCCTCACCTTTTGATGCCTGTTTAAGGCTTACACAGGCATAGATGTGTGTGTGTGTTTTATGCATGCTTGGCCTGCAGATATACATCTCTCTGAGCTGTGGAGAGTGTCCCAGACAGGCCACAGTACCAGCTCCTAGCTGCCAAATCTAACACTTGAATAACTACCTTTGCAGTATTACAGTATGTTTTATTCCCCTTTAACTCTCGCTCTAGTCCTGGCACTCGCTCTCTGTGCACTACTATCACCCTGGGGCGGTTCAGGAACATTTCCCAGAGTTCATTAGTTCCCTAGTTTTCTTCCTGCAGGATATATAGAGATGAACGGTAGTCATGCTGACTGCAAGTGTTTGATTTTTGGTGTTCCAGTTTGTGTCTCTACTAGCTTATCTTGGCAACTGCTTGTGACGGAGCCATGTAGTCAGAGTCAGACTGCGGGATGAAGTGTATCCATATTTAGTGTGTGTGGATACACTGTTGGCGGCTTTCCAGTTTGTATCCCACTTATTTTTAAGATGGACAAAACCTCGATCTCGGTCTGTCTTCTCCCTCTCCAGTCCAGTATGTCTAGGGCTTGTTATCATTTACTATCACTAATTACCTAAATGAACTAATTTTACATTAGTAACGAGAGAACACACAACTTACAAACACACCCATGCATGAACACATACAGACACACACACTCTTCTGAGTCTAACGAGTGGTGATTAGTGGGTCTCAGCTAGGCGTGGTTAGACTGTGTAACAGCATTCTGCACTGTGGACTCTGCTAATTCACTTCTCTTTATCTAATTACCCAGGGTGCTCACAAACACAGACACACACACAACCACACACACAAACACAGACACACACGCACACAACCACACACATGAGCCACACACACACAAACACAGACACACACAGAAAACCACACACGAGCCACAGACACACACACCACCTGCATATATCTTTCCTGCAGATATGCAAAGTGACCTCATTATTCCTGAGGTATCCATTTATATAATTATATTTTTTATCTGTTAATAAACAGCACATTGTCCTCAGGTTACTGAGGCTGCTGGGTACAGCCAACAATATAACTTATTACCGTTCCTCTAGAGACACACACCGTGTAAAAACATCTTCCCTGCACATCCACACCTGATGTTGTGTCCTGTCATATGAAATGCCTTCATATGGAAATGATTTAAAATAGCCTGTAATATAATATAAAATAGGACTTTTTCTGATATGTTTTAGGGACTGATATGTTTTCCTTGAATGTGTGTGGATTCTGATGATATACATAGTGTGGAAGCTATTCTCAGAAATCATGGTGCTGCTGCTGCTTTGATATATTAATGAATCCACAGATGAGACTTTCAAAGATGTTGTCATTGACTGATAGTATATAAATATGTTCTGCTTTAAAGCGATGCAAACAAACAACTGCAGACAGACATGTAAGATGATCGTCTGCATAATCCTATAAACATTGATAAGAAATAGCTAGCACTTTCATAGTTTCAAAAAAGTCATGCTTCTTTTTTCTCTTCAGCATGATGTTGTTCATTTATTGACGATGTCATTAAGTTACATAACGTGAGGTGTAAAACGTGCTGACAATGTGTGAGAGGCAGGTGTTGAAAAGGTTCAAAGGTTGTTGCCAAGTTGAAAATAAAGGAGAGTGTTGTTTGCATTCCCCGTTTTTAAATGGATGTGGAAAAAAAGTGATAACCAGACAACATTTGGTCAACTTTCACAGTCCTGAGGTTGTACATATTTTAGGGACAGAAGGAATGTAAAGACACTTCAAGAAATACATAAAAAATAAATACAGTGTGGGGGGAACTGTTATTCTCTGGGTTGGTAGATCAGGCGCTCCATAACCAGAGGCTACAGTCTTTGGTGCACTGGTTGCAGTTACGGGTCCGAAATCCCAACCCTGTTTGGTGCATGTCTTCCCCTTCTCTTTTACTGCACATTTCCTGTTTGTCATGAGCTGTCCTGTCCAAAGAAAAGCAAAAACCCAAGAAATATAAAGACATTGTATTTAAGAGCATAACTCAATCATTTAAAATAAACACAATTCATAAAATGTCTGGAGTGTTAGTGAATGGTCCTCTCTCCTGTTTTGACTATTGTTTTGACCTGACCAATGTCTAAACCTGACATCTTTAAAATCCCATAAAATATGTTTGACACTTGGGACAAGAAAGTGTTGATACCAAAGGTACTTCATCTGCTTTTTTTTTTCTTTATACATACAGATCCTTATTTCCTGCAGACTCGAATAAGTCTTTTCAATCATAGTCTTTCAGGCCAGACCATTGCTGGTTTTCCATACCACTAGCTAGCTAAATTACTTTAATTGCATTGACTGTGCTTCTCAGGTGTGATTCCTTCCCTGATTACATGCACAGAATACAAATCAGCATGGCTCCAATACTCAAGGACTGGTGAAACCTATTCTTCTTAAACATAGCTTTAAGATGGTGATTAAGACTCTTTCTGCTCATGTTGCTGCATGTAGCTTTCATTTCCAGTGACATTTTTATTTCTCTAGTTAAACTGCATGCAGGACCTGATTTTACTTACTGTGAGTCCCTGTGGATGACATAAGAATATAACAGGGTGTCTGGGCTTGGGATTGGAGAGGTTTATGTTTGTGTGTTTGTGTGTGTGAGAGATTGAGTGTGCAGTTATTCCTGGCATAGGGACATTCTGTGACTCAGAGATAATGGTTCTCTGTAGAGCGTGTGTGTATGTGTGTGTCTGCATGTCTATGAGTAACTGAAGCTATACTCTATACTGTGGAAAAGAACGAGAGTGTGAGTAGAGGGTGCACACATGCTATCTGCGAGGGACCACTGTCGTTCTTTTCAATCAGTACCCCAGTGCGCGCACACACAAACACACATATACATGCCCCTCTGCACCCTGGGCACCCATGGGAGATGCTTTCATTAAGTAGGCCTGCTGCTTCTTTCTGGTGTTACAGGGGTGGGAGTGTTGTAGAAAAGATGTAAGATGGTTTGAGGTAGGTCATTTAAAAAAGAGAAAGCATGAGATGAGATGGGTATTTGTCAAAAATGGCCGAATGTGAAAACAATATTGACACGTGTAAGACTTCGTGAAATGCATTTAAACTTTTCTGAATCACAAAAGATACACTGAAAAACATTTTCCTTTTCTGCGGTCCTACGACTGAAAGTGTGTTAAAACCTCCTCTGCAACATGTAGACTGTTGTTTTATTTTAGATCCTGTCTGAACTGGGCTATTGCTGTCTAAGGCTAAAGGAATCAGAACACACTTGCTCTCTTTGTACAAAGGTATAATATTAAATATCAACAATAAACACAAAAAATGAACAAATAAGCAAAGACTAATATGTACAAGGCTAAATAGGATGATATAAGATAATAGTGCAGTGGTGAGTAGTGCAAAGATCCTGAAGTAAACATGAGGTCGTTTTTACAGTATTTACATTTAAAAGTGTGCGTATATGTTAATTTAAATTAAATAATATATGTATATTCTGCTAAGTGAATTGTAACATTGTATATGTTCATTCACAGTGACAGTTTTGTTCCAGGGTTATTTCACAGGGACAGGTCTGACACTCTGTGACTGTTTAGCGTTCATCAGAGTGACCGCTTGGGGGAAGAAACTGTTCTTATGAAAGGTTGTTTTGGTGTACAGTGTTCTGTAACGCCTGCCAGAGAGGAGGAGTTTGAAAAGATTGTGTCTGGGGTGTGAGGAGTCTGCAGTGATACTACCTGCCCGTTTCCTAGCCCAGGACTGGTACAAGTCCTGGATGGGGGGCAGGTTGACACCGATGATTTTCTTTCTGCAGTCTTTATAGTCCGTTGCAGTCTGTGTCTGTCCAGTTTAGTTACAGATCCAAACCAGACAGTGATGGAGGTGCAGAGAACAGACTGGATGATGGAGGTGTAAAACATGATCAGCAGCTCCTGGGGCAGGTTGAACTTCCTGAGCTGACGCAGGAAGTACATCCTCTGCTGGGCCTTCTTTCTGATTATGTCTATGTGGGAGGTCCACTTCAGGTCTGGCCTGAAGGATTCCACAGTAGATACTGTGCTGTTCAGTATGGTTGGGGGGGGGGGACTCCACAGTCTTGAGTGGGTTCAGCTCCAGATGGTTCTGACTGCACCGGAGAGCCAGCTGTTCCACCTCCCGTCTGTAAGCAGACTCGTCTCCGTCCTCGATGAGACCGATGACAGTGGTGTCGTCTGCAGACTTCAGGAGTTTCACAGAAGGGTCCCCTGAGGTGCAGTCATTCATGTAGAGGGAGAACAGCAGTGGGGAGAGAACACACCCCTGGGGGACGCCAGTGCTAATGGTCCGGGTGCTGGATGTGGTGCTCCCCAGCCTCACCTGCTGCCTCCTGTCAGTCAGGAAGTTGGTAATCCACTGACAGGTGGAGGCCGGCACTGTGAGCTGGGTGAGTTTACGGTGCAGGATATCCCGGATGATGGTGTTGAAAGCCGAGCTGAAGTCCACAAACATGGAGTTGAGGTGATCCAGGATGTAGTTCAGACCCATGTTGACTGCATCATCCACCAACCTGTTTGCCCGGTAGGCAAACTGCAGGTGGTCCAGCAGGGGGCCTGTGATGTCCTTCAGGTGGCTCAACACCAGTCTCTCAAAGGACTTCATGACCACAGACGTCAGGGCGACCGGCCTGTAGTCATTGAGTCCTGTGATGGTGGGTTTCTTCAGGACTGGGATGATGGTGGAGCTTTTGAAGCACGAGGGCACTTACACAGCTCCAGTGATGTGTTGAAGATCTTTGTGAAGACGGGGGCCAGCTGCTCAGCACAGACTCTCAGGCAGGAGGGGGACACACCGTCTGGTCCTGGAGCCTTCTCGATCTTTTGTTTCTGGAAGAGCTGGCTCACATCCCTTTCACAGATCTTCAGTGCAGGTGGGGGGTCAGAGGGGAGGGGGGAGGGGGTTGTGGGGGGAGCAGGTAGATCAGAGTCTGAGTGTTGGGATGGTGTTGGGTGTGAAAACCTGCAGTAGAAGCTGTTGAGGTCTTTTGCCAGCCAGTCTATTGTTACCTGCAGGGTGGGGGGTGGGTCTCCCGTAGCTAGTTACTTCTCGCAGGCCTTTCCAGACTTCTGAAGGGTCGTTAGCTGAGAAACTTTGTTTTAACTTCTCAGTGTAGCTCCTCTTAGCTACCCTGATCTCCCTCCTCAGCTTGTTCCTTGTCTGCTTGAACAGGTCCCGGTCCCCACTCCTGTAGGCCTCCTCCTTGGCCTGACGCAGCTTCCTAAGATGAGGTGTTTGTTGTTGTTGTATGTGCAGAAGGTCCTGGTCTGCACACACATGTCCTCACAGAAGCTGACAGACAAAGCATGCCCATAGAAGACATCAAGACGTAGCATCATTGTTTTTTATTTTCTGTACTTTTTGCTCAAGTGCTCTGAAAAGAGTTTATAATAATTGGAAAACACAGATTTGTTTTACACTTATTACATATCTGTATTACAGATGTTACAGATTACAAATTCCATCATTATATTCTTTACAGCTGAACCTAGGGTACACATCCGAATTTCAACTGCATCTCAGAACGTAAGAGACTTGCCTTTGTGCTGAAAAGCTTGTCACCACAGCTTAATAACACATGCTTCAAACGGATCAGAAGCACATGAGGAACAGCAGTCGCACATACACCCTACGGCAGAGCAGTGGTGTCCTTTCCCACAGCTTGATATGGGTAATGATCACAACGGCTAGAGTATTGAGAAGATCACTGTTGGGGTACTTTTTTTTAAAGGCCTTCCCAGCTTCTTCTCTCAGATCCATAAGAGGACAAATAATTATACTGTCCCTGTGTTGATTTGGAAGGGTGGGTAGGTGGGGGGTAGAGGGCACCAAACGGACCCCTGTGCAAATCAAAACACCACAAACTGTGTTGGCATCGCTCATCCTAAATGTATCTTCCTCTGGTCTGACATCCATCTCTCTCTCTTTGTCAAAGTGCACAGTGATTGAGGGCTGATGACACAATTAAAAGAATCGAGCTTAAAATATCCAAAGAGAGAAGCGAAGACAGAGGTGTGCAGGATTGAGAGGTCTGGCTCTGTGTGTGTGTGTGTGTGTGTGTGTGGATGTGTAATCCTGCTTTTTGCTTTTTGAACTGCATAAAAGTGATGCTTCCCTGAAAACAATTTCCTGACATATCTTATTGAAGAAAAATGCAAGGTTTTCCCGGCAATGCGGCCTGAATTAGTACAAATTGTAATAATCAGTTTAATCAAGTTATTCTGTTGCCCACTAGCGATGGTGACAACTTTAAGTGTTACTCGTCTAATCGTGCGTATCCTTTCAGTCGCCACCTTCAGATAACAGTCGGCATATTTTTTTCCATCTTATGAAGCAATACTAAAACAAACATGCTCCCATTAAATATTAATACATATGTTTAAATATCAAAGCAACAGCTTTGAAGCCAAAAAAGGGAGCCCTAGTATCTTTAATCTTATATCACACATACTTTACACTCAGGAAAGTCAAACAGGCTTTCTTGCAAAACAACATATCAAGAGAAACATGTCATAAAGTATTTGAAGCGGACCAGTAAAATGAACTAGCTGGATCGTAATTTTGGCTTTAATCTTTTTCATGGAGTTATTTGTAGGAAATGTATATGACTGTACTAAAGCGAAGGAGTAGAGCATGCTGTGATTTGAGAAAAAAAAGACAGAATGGTGCCATTGCCTGGAGTGATATGCCAAAGATCAATGTTGTTAATGAACTAAAGTGAGTTTCATCTTAGACATATCATTTCACAATTTTATATAAGTTATTATTATCTCGTGAGTGAAAATAATTTAATATCATTAGTACAACACAACGGCACTTAATTACATTCAACGTGCACACACAAACACACACGTATGTGCCCATCTGTGTGTATGGGTACCTGTCTGAGATTGTACGAGCGTGTGCATGAGTGTGGCGTGTATTTAAGGCCGTGCGTGTGTGTGCGTGTGTGTGCGTGTGTGTGTGCGTGTGTGTGTGTGTGTGTGTGTGTGTGTGTGTGTGTTTTGTTAGCCAAGGGGCCACTTTCTCTCCCTGGCCAGACGGTGCTCTCACCACTGGACAGATGGCCAACACCCTCCCGCTCTTCTTCACTATCCCTTCATCTATCCCTCTTTCTATCCCTCCATTACTGTCTTCCTCTCCTACAGCCCCCTAAACACCACATCACCTCAATCCCTCGTTCCCCACCTCCCAGCATCCCTTTCTCCCATCACACCTCTCCCATAATAAATGAGAGTGGGATGGAGCTGGTGCACCTCTCTCTAATCTGTCTCACTCTCACTCACAAACACATTTTCTTGCTTGAATGATAAAGCTATGGTACTCTTGATTACTTCTAAATTGTTTTCTTTTCCCCTTTAACTGCTCAGGTTTGCTTTGCTGAGCTTACAGCAGGTTTTTGGTTCTGAATTCTTTTTTCTTGAAACAAAATTATTTTGAAATAATGGACATCAGAATATATTATTTGCTGCTTGTTGGAAGCCGTTAATCAACAAAGCTTTTATCCATTACTGCACTCACTAAAGTCAATTTTTCAATAAAAGTAATGCAAGTTATTGATTCCCTCTAATGGCCAGTGCTTCAAGTTTTATATCAGAGATTTAACTTTACAGAGTTGCCTGTTTATTAGCTGCACATACTGTATGTCATTAATGCTCTACAAAAGCCCTGTAGCGAATCCTTTGCAAACCTTTGTCTTGAAAAGGGGTTTCTCACATTTGTTCAATTTTAAATAAACTATAGAGCTGTTTTCACATAATGCTCTCCTGAAAATTTCTTGAACACTTTAGGCAGTTTTGTTACCATTCTGAGTTGGTTTTTCAGACATGCACCTTGCAGCGGGAGACAGTCCCTGTCAGTAAGGAGGGTTGGGGTGTTTAAGGAGGAAAGGCATGACTTAAGAAGGTAAACGCAGAAGATACGGAAGAAGCAACATAGACTGCCCTGAGAATGTTTGGCTTTTTCTTAATTCTACCTTTAGTTTGATAAATACACATTATCAACAAAAGAGCGGAGAAGAACATAATGTTGCCGTCACTCTATTTGAGGATATGCAAATCAAGGCTGGTACTGATACAAATGTTTAAAATAACAATTTTGCTGAATCGTCACTGGAATGTATCCTCCTCTCCTCTTCTCTTCTCTTCTCTTCTCCCTTCCTCTCCTCTCCTCTCCTCTTCTCTTCTCTTCTCTTCTCCTCTCCCCTCACCAGTGTCTTCAGTGTCAGTCGTATTGGATCCTCAGCGTTTATAATGTGATAATAAGGTGTGAAAATGGAGACACAATGGAGCAGTGAGGATTGTGCCGACACAGCCTTCCACTGGTCCCCTCTCACACTCTGCCTGTCTGCTACCAGGACACACACGTTCACACACACATGCTGGAGTAAGGCTCCACACACACTTATTACAATTAAGTCAAGCTTACTCTGATTGAGCAGGTAAATACAATTATTTAGTTAAGGAGGACAATGCAATGTACTGTAAAGACACGGTCATGCTTTTATAATTGTCATTTTTGAAAACTTCATTTTAGGTTTTGCTGCATCTAAATACATTAGCTTTTTTTCTAAAAAGGTCTTGTGTTTTTTATCCCAACAGAAGTTCAAGCGTCTGACAGAGAGTCAGACCCCAAAGATCACCCAGGTCAGGGTGCAGAGGATGGAGAACAGGAGGAACACGATGACCATGATGACAGAGAGCATGATGATGACCTCGACGACGAGTCCATCTTCACCTGTGACAACTGTCAACAGGATTTTGACTGCCTGGCAGAGCTCACTGAACACAGAACCAACCACTGCCCAGCTGGTAAGACTGTTAATATGGACACTGTTAGAGTATTCTTTGGAATTGAATACGTCATTGAATAATGTGCTTGTGTGGCCATTGTGAGGCATTAGTGTTGGATAATGTAATTTTAAGTTTTTGGAGAAATAGTAGGCAGAGGAAAAAACAAATTACAGAACCAAGATGAAGAGTTTTAAACTGTAGGTATTCAGATGAGTTCAATGATTTATTTTCTCACCTAAGGGAAACTTATTCTGTTCTAAGAGTTAATACTGAAAACTCTTTTTTAAATTTTCCATCATTATCTGCATCAGTCCAGGTATGGTCAACGATTAAGGAGATACAGACACTGTATTAGGAATGGGGTAGAACTGAATCAACTTGATCTCTTAAAGATAACATCAACAGTATAAATCCTTTCAGATGCAGTAGTTGTGAAAATAAGGTGATTTAGACCTGTCGAATAATGGTTCAGCATGTTTATTGAGTGTATGATATGCTACCCTTTGATACTGAGGAAGGGATGAAATGTTTTGTTGACTCGAGCAGAATCAGCACTCTCATTGGTTCCTTGGGGAATTGGGCCCGCCCCTGTTACTGAATACCTACAGCTATTGGATTCAGTTATACCAGTTTGTCCCATGGTCACGCGCACGCGCGCACACACACACACACACACACACACACACACACACACACACACACTGAGGCTGTTATTAGTACTGGTGTAATTAATGGAAGGGCTGAAAGGAACGCGGCAGGGGCATCTGGTTCCTACAGATTAATCCAAACGCTCACTTAGCAAGCCAACACACACACACACACACATGCACATACTTCCTGCTACTGCAAGACAGTCTGCCTCTTAGCGTGTGAGTGTGTGTGTATTTACTTTTGATAAAAGAAAAATGGTGGGGGGGAGTTGTGGAGGTCTTTTGTTTAAACTGGAAGAGATAGTGTTTCCTGGGACTGTGTAGTGTAGGAGCTAAGACCCCTGCCTCAGCAAGCTCTTATTCATCCGCTTGGCTTGTCATCTAAGCCTACCCAAACCTTTGGTTTTAGTTCTCACTTACTGTCTTGGCCACATAGCTGAAGATGCAATAGAGAGAATTGTCTTTTTGCATTTATTAGATATTATGCTGTGATAAGGAGTAGAAACTATAAAGTGGTCCAAAGGGATGACGGGTGACGCAAAGGTATCTGGCCTATACAGTGCAGTTATGTCATGCAGTAAACCTTCAAATAAAAAAAACCTGGTACCTTTTTAAAGCTGAGCCCATTTAACTTGCCAGGTGTGGCAGCACATAATTATCTGATTGTCTGACCAATAAATCACCTGTTTTTTTAACTTTCACTTTCAATGCCACACATCACATTTACTGATTGCCCTGGCTGCACGGAGGAAGCAGAATGACATTAAAGGTCCCATATTATGCTTTTTCTTGTTTTATATCCTCTTTAGTGTGTTTTCCAAGTGTCCTGTGCATGTTTAGGCACATCTATGTGCAAAAATTCAAAGTCCGCGGAAACACGGCTTCTCCTACGTCCTCCTGTTAGCTGTAGCAGTAGCTGCATGTAACGCTCGGTTCTAGCCCCCCTTGATAAAAATGTGTCAGTCCGACGTCATTGTCAGTGTGAGATCACTGATCTAAGCCCATTGGCTCGTTGTGGCAAGCCCAGCAGCTCATGTTGAAATTTCCGAGAAGCGTGCTGAGCAACTGACCAATAACGACAGAGTGGATCGGCAGACCAATCAGAGCAGACTTGGCCCACGTGGGGTCTAACAGTGGGGGCTCAGCAGAGTGTAGCTGACGGACTCAGAGCGGAGAGGGAGCAAGGAGGAGCAGTACATGAAAACAGACACTTTTTTCAGGCTATTGTGAACGTACAAAAGTAGGTACATAGATTAAATATACGAACCCCAAAAAGGGCAGAATATGGGCTCTTTAAATATTGTTATTGTTTTGTCAGTCTGCACAGTTAAAATCAGGAGGATATTCAGCAAATGCTTGGCCTGGGCCAGGTGGGTCAGATTGGAGCATATACAGTACATGCAAGAGTACATGGATCCCCAACCATGTAAGTGTGTGTTGAGAAATTCAACAGGATACAATTTTGGTCTGACTAACATGTTCACATGCATTTGAAAAGTCCAACACAATTCAAGTCATTTATTTTACTGCATGTAAACGTACAGACAGATACAGAATCGCACACAGACGCACGCACACACACACACTGCCAAAAGCACAGGGCTGCTGTCAGAGCACGGGATGTGGCCTGTGATTTCAGCACAGGAGTCTGGGGAGGGCTACATGTTGCTCAGCGAGAAAGCAGAGGAAGGGAGGGAGGGCAAGAGGGAGCGCAGAAGAAAGAAATGAAATGAAATGATAAAACATGTTTTTCCCAGGAGTAAGAGCGGTTGAGATTGCAGAGTAATCCCCCAGCTCAGCGGGATGTGTGTGCACTGGCATGCAGGGGGTTTGTGTACATTCATCTATGTGTTTGTGTGTGTGATTGTGCATATGGTTGTACATGTGTACTTCTCTGATGTGCATGCAGGATAGTGTATGAAGTTAGTGGTGGGACCACAGCTCTCTGGTTATTATTGAGGAGAGGGCTAAATTAAAACACATGGACTTAAGAATCCTTTTAAGTTCTCTGTTCCAGGCCCCTGGGAGCCAGTTTAGTAGGAGGGCATGGGACGCACGCGCACACACAAACACAGGAAAATCCACAGCCTACTGGGGATACACACACGTCACTCCGGATCTGAATGAGAGTTAATGTGTTCATGCATTTTGTAGTTTGATGGTTCATGTGTTTTTCCCTAAGCAGAAACCAAACAAGCCAGACATCAGCCATCTTCGTGGGGGTGACAAAGGGGTTGCCATCTTGGAGGCAGTAGCTAGCTATGATTTAGAATCTTTTATCATAATAATATTGGAAGAACAAAAACAAATAACTTATAGTCTTCCATCACCACAAAGAAATGTGGGGTCAATGCTGATTCTAAGACAGATCAGTGGCACCATACTTGATTAATCCTGCACTGACTAACTTGCATTCACACTGAGAAACTAACAAGTTGTGAAGTAAAGACTCGAAAGATTCAAACTGAACACATTGAGTTGAAGTTTTACATCCCACAAAAGTTGAATACATAAAATATGCTGCAAAAAATTAAGTATAAGATGAAACTTGAATATTTTAGTCTTAGTGTCAATCTCAAACTGCGGGCATAATTGGATTATTGAATGATATCAGATGTATTTGTGTGAACCAGGTGTTGCTTGAGAATCATGTTGGTAAGCACTGAATTCTCTTCAGAAGCTGGTATCTGTAATGCTAACTATACTGTTGTCTCCAATGGGTCCCAAGTTAGCAGCTAGCTGTGGCTATAACATTGAATGGGTCCCAGGTGCAAGACTGAAGCACCAAGTAATTCAGTGCCACTCTAGCAGAAGGCCTATAAAGAGGCACCATTAATTTGAGTGGAAATTGAACAAACACACACACAGTGGCACAGATCAATGACACATAAATGTGTGTACACCCACTCAAACACGCAGCATTGTAACAGAACCCACACATCTGGTTAATGTAATGCCACATTAATGTGCATGAGCCTGACTGCTCAGCTGGCTGTGGATGTGATAGAGAATTTTTGTTTCAATTACAACTCCATTGTTATTCTGTTCTTCTGCTGCTTTAAGCCTGTGTGTCGCCTCTGCTTTCAAATTGTGGATAAGATGCTCAGTTTGTTTGTTTGTCTGTGGGTGTGTGTGTGTGTGTGTGTGTGTGTGTGTGTGTGTGTGTGTGTGTGTGTGTGTGTGTGCGTTTGTATAAACCATTTTATATTATGGACAGTTCACCAGCATACGTTGGATTTAATTTTGTAAAACGTAAAGAGATGGAGATGTGCTGTCCATAAGAAAATACAGTCATTGGTGTAAACCATTTTAACACAATCGTGATGGACTAAACAGTTTTGGAGTAAGATTGCACATATCAAGCTCCTGCTCTGTTATTAGGGTACAAAGGAAAACCTGTTATTTGTTTCTAGTCTTTATACTTTTACTGAGGATATTATTATTAAGACACCATGCCTCTGTGCATGTGGACAACAGTATTTTCCTAGAGGGCTGTGAAATGCATTACCCACTGTATATGAGCCTTATCTTTTCATTATCATACAGCCTGATTTCCTAAGCTATTCCACATAATTCAGAGGCTCTGAGCACACTTCATGAGGTGTCCATTGTTTTATAAGTTGAATGTGTTGATGTGTGTCTGCTACTTTTAGTACATAGAGGTCTATATCCGTATGCGTACAGTTTGTGTGAGAGAGACTGAGCATGAGTGTGAGTCAGGGGAATGTCGATGGGTCTCAGCAGGAGTCAGAATGTGGAGCAGAGGCTCCCATGAGGAGAGGAGGAGCGAAAAAAAAACCCTCCTACAGATCAAATGGAGAACATTCTCTGGCCCTGTCACACGATTGCACACGAACACACACGCAAACACTGACAGAGATACACACATGGACACATACATCCCACGAGAGACTCCTAAAAAGCTATCTAACCGGCCACAACATTTGAATGTTGGGTCAATGTGTGTGTGTAAAGTTTTAGACAAAATGTTGTCAAACAGCTATGGAGGCATTGTGTTTGTGCATCCACTTGTATGCACACATTTCCACAGACGTCAACAGTTTCCTCACACTCAATCTAGGTGTGAGTGAGAAGGAGGCGAGAGGGGGAGAGCTGTAGAAGATGTCAGAAAAAATCACTTGAGGGGAAAGAGTGTGTGATGAGAAGTTGACTACATAGTAAAGAAGGGCCAGTCAAGGTAGGGGGGCAGACACTGACAAACAGCAAGTCATTAACCCAGGTAGTAGCTTCATAGATGGTGAGATGGTGTGTGTGTGGAGGGAGGTCAGATGCTGTGCATATTCCTTCTGAAGGTATTAGTGAGGTCTTTGTTAATAGCGCACGTTCAGCTGCACTCTCGTCTATTCTCTCTCCTCTCTAAGCGAGGGAGAGGAGGGATTACTAGGGAGCCTGTCTGGCTGGGAAGGAGGGGGGAGACAGAAGGAAATGAGGCAGTAAAAGAAGAGGGGTTGAAAGTGGTAACAGGGAAAAGGATGTAAACAGGTGAGGTTGAGGAGGAGTTAGGCTGGAAGAACTTCAAATGTGCAGAGGGGAAGTGAACGATGGAGAAGAAAAAAAACATGGGCCAAGGGAAGAGAGTGCACGTCTGTTAGTGCAGGGACCCTTGGGTGACTGGTTTGACTCCCCTTGGGACATCTCCCCACTGCTAAGCTTTTACCGTCTGTTACAACCCGCTGTCACAAACACACACACATGCAGAGAAACACACTCAAGCACAGAGAAGCACACACACACACACACACACACACACACACACTCACACACACACACACACACAGCTCGCTGCGTCTGTCGTCAGGATAGCAGCTGAGTCCTGTGAGGCCAAGACTCTTATTAAAACCACAGATCACTTTCTACGTAAGGGAGAGCAGGAGAGGCAGGAGGGGTGTAATCTGAAACAAAATTACAGACAGCCTCCTGCACTCGACCCTGCCACTGACTGTGTGAGTGTGTGTGTGTGTGTGTGAAAGTGTGTTTGTATGGTTCTACCCAGGCAGCTGTTTTGATTGACAAAATGAACACCTTGAGTTTAGTTGCTCTTCCATGTTTTGTTTTATCCTCTTCTCTGCTATCTTTCCTCCTGGCCCTCCCTTTTGCCCTCTTCATCACTATTCGCCCCCCTTTCCCTCCTCCTGCCTCCACTCCCCCCCTTCCCTTCCGTCCCTCTGTGTCTCTGTACCCGGGGGTGGCCCGAAGATTCCTGTGCTAAGCCCTTGGCATACATACAAGTGCGCAGCGCACACACTGAGACACACACAGACACAGCTGGCTGCTGCTCAGGTTTTCCAGGGAGAGAGCAGGAGCCCGGCACTAGAGGAGAGGGGGATGGAGCGAGGAGAGCAGTGGAAGAAGAAGAAGGAGGGGGGGGGTACACCATGCAGAGAGGGAGGGGGGAGGTATGGAGGGATGGCAGGGAGGGGGTGAGAAGGAGAAGGGTTGTTGTGAAGTCATTTTTCATCACAGGGTTCATTTTTCACCGCAGAGTTCTCCCACTCTCTTCATCGCTCTATTTCTCTTTATCTGTCCTCTCCTCCTCCCGTTCCCCTCCCTTGATCCCGCTTTGTCTCTCTTTATCTTCCCCTTTTCCTCTTTTTTTTTTCCCTGTCGTCTTTTCTCCCTCCCTCCTCTTCCCCCCCTACCTCTCTCTCACCCTCGTGCCTAAACTCTTTCCATCCTCTCTCTGTCTCCGTCTCTCTCTCTTTCAGCCTAGTTTCTCCTTTATGAAATATGGATGGGAGCAGTTTTGGGCGCGCTGAGAGGTTTGCAGTGCGAGGGAGGGAGGGATGGAACTTGGGAACTGGCAAGAGAAGGAGGGGGGGAAGAAAGAGAGAGAAAGTGGGGAGAAGAGGGAGGGAGCTCGTGTCTCAGCAGACGTGCCTTGTGCATGCACCTAAACACCTCACTGAGCAATCTGTCAACATGTCAGCAACACATGTTTGGTAAAAAAAAAAAAAAAAAAGAGAGAGCGGTTGGAGGGAGAGAGGAGAGGGTGAAAAAACCTCTCCTCCTCCAGTGGGAGTAATGGCTCCCACCAGGGCTCTGGAAATGCTTTGAATTCAGCAGATTTCTATTGCGGGGTCCTCCCCCGGGGGCATCTTTTTACAATGCCTGCATCTCAGAAATTTGAGCCCGAGGACCCCTGGGGGCGTCCTTTCATAATGCCTGAAAATGTAGGGTTATATTGTGTGCTCTTCCCCATGGGGCTTTTATTAATACCTGTATTCACTGCCACTGGAAATTACACAGGCGGCGCTGCAGGGGCCCAGGCTCGCTCCAGGAAGGGAGAAAGACTCTGCAGGGATGTTTTCTCTCTTCTTCTCTTTCTTCTCTTCCCTTCTTTTTCCCCTCTTTCCCCCCTCCTTCTCCTCTTTTTCCTCCTCCTCCTACTTTGACTCTCTCCCCTTTTTTCTTACTTAATGCAAGAGTGAAAAAGAAGAATTTGCCAAAGGACACAAGAAAGTGTGTGTGTGTGCGTGTGTGTGGGTGTGTGTGTGGGTGTGGGTGTGTGCGTGTGTGCGGGTGTGTGCGTGTGTGCGTGTGTGCGTGTGTGCGTGTGTGCGTGTGTGTGTGTGTGTGTGTGTGTGTGTGTGTGTGTGCGTGTGTGTGTGTTGGCACCAGCTAACCCCCTTGTATTCAGCCCTACTTTGCTCAGAGGAAAAGAAACACTTGATTAAAAATGTAACTTCTCTCTACTCCTCTTCTTCCTCTCTCATCTTTCCCTCTCTGTCCTTGTGTGCCGTGTGTAGATCTTGCAGAGAGCAAATATTTGTGTGTGTGTGTGCCTGTGTTTGAGAGTGTATGTGTGTGTGTGTGTGTGTGTGTGTGTGTGTGTGTGTGTGTGTGCATAGACAGTAAAAATCCTATAGTCCAGTAGCGTTTAGTTTTGCTAGTTGTGTAACGCATAGACTGTCGACTGCGTCTGTCTCCAAACAGTCATTAGAATTCTTCAGCCGAAGGGTTTGCCGCTCCTCTCTCTGTATCACTGTGTTTGTGTTTGTGTTATTTATTGATCAAATATTTACACAGTCAGATTAAAGAAATATACATTTACATATCGTTGAATAAATAAAATGTGTCTGATCTCCGCGATAGAACTGTTTGGATTTAGGATTTAGATGTAGCACTCTGACTGTAGGCCGGTCTCAGTCATGGCTGGACATTACATTTCCTCAATGACAAGAAGATGCCGAGACTGATTCCACTTTTTCTCATTTTATTATACAGGAAAAGATTAAAAGTAACATTACAGAAGTTAGTGCGCGCTCTAACCACTGCGCCACCAGCGCCCCATAAAGCACATTCTACAGGTAAGCTCAATGAGCTTTACATTGAGAACGTGTGCTTTTAGTGATGGATATCAGGTCAACAGGCAGCTTGTCCCAGAGAGAAAGACCACAGTGTCTCAAGGCCCCCACTTCTGGACTTGGTTCGTTGTTTCCATCCATTTCCTTTGAATGTGATATCTCTGGGTTGCCTCCAGATTTGTTATTTGAACATTGTGTCAGCGACATTGTCAGATGCATCCTACTGGTTATCTGTTGGAGAAACACAGACACGTGTTGGACATTGATCAATGACATCCCTCCACAGCAGGTTTTGTGCATTAAGCTGCTTGATTAATTGACACAAGATTCAGAGGGCTTTATCTGATAGATTGTGTTTTCAATCGTTCCCATGCTAGTTACCTGTTGGCTTGAATTGAACTTTGACTTTGAACAAACAAAGAAAGGCTGTGTTTGTATCTCTCCAAGCCGAGCAGAAATGTACCTTAAAGAATCAGCCTGTAGGTCAATGATGGGACTGTGGTGAGGCATAACTATGCAGGTAGTAACAGTCAGAGACGATAAGTATAATCACCTACATTGTTAGTTAGTTACTTACTAACAAAAAATCAAATCAAAACAACAGTGCTCACATCAATAGCTTCTGACTGGTTTATTGTTTGATCATGCTGCCTTTGCTCTACGGTCTAAGTCTATTTATTTATTCTCTCCTTATTGTTTTCCCTGTTTTATCACTTTTCTCCCTATCTTAATTGTTTTCCTTTTAAAAGCCTCCTGTGGACAGGTGTTGAGAACTAGCATGCTTGCTAAAACACTTAAACAATGCATCTGGTTCGTCCAATGTATCTGTGATGTCCATGCCAAATAAAGTCTATTATTATTACTAACAACAAGCTCAGCCATTATATAAGACGTTTTCAGCACAGGCATGTGGATGTTAACTTGTTAGTGGAACCAAAGGCTGATGATTTTAACCCTGTTAACATTATTCACATTCTTCAAACCAATTTGACAACGTTTATTTGCAGACGCTGTGATTGATCTGAAACATCACATAGTTAATGCTTCCCCTCAACTAAAATACATTTAGCTCAATTTCTGACTGTCATGAGTGTTTTCTTTACTTTAGACTTGTCTGCTAGTCTGAATTTATATTTCTCTTTAAGCAATTAAGCAATTAGTTGCTAGCAACATCCCCATTGAGACCAATGATACTTTGATTCTCTCCTGTATTATACCCCTGCAATGAGTTAAAGTGCAATGAAATACCAGTAACGTTATGAGGCTGGTTGTCTGTTATGGCGGCATTTAATCACGTTAGCATTAAAATCAACATATGTGGTGGGGTACATTGACTGTTTCATCAACATCTATCAGTGTGGAGAGTGTTTGTGTAAACCTAGAAAACAAAATTGCACACCAAAATCTTCTTTACCACAACCCAAAATGAAACGTGTGTGTGTGTGTGTGTGTGTGTGTGTGTGTGTGTGTGTGTGTGTGTGTGTGTGTGTGTGTGTGTGTGTGTGTGTGTGTGTGTGTGTGTGTGTGTGTGTGTGTGTGTGTGTGTGTGTGTGTGTGTGTGTGTGTGTGTGTGTGTGTGTGTGTGTGTGTGTGTGTGTGTGTGTGTGTGTGTGTGTGTGTGTGTGTGGATGGGTCAGGATAGAGTTGTCATGGGGCCATGAGGGGGCCTCTTCCATATATGTGTGTGGATGTGAGGGGGGGGGGGGTCTTGATAATGAGGAACAGGCCATTCCCTTGGATTCCTGCACCCCTGCCAACAACCAGGACCCCCAGAACCTCTACCCCCCTTTTCTTTTCCCCTTTTTTTCCTCCAACCTCCTGCTGACACCTGGGACTTTTTTTTCCTCCCTTTCTTACCTCCCTGTTTTTACCTCCTTTCTTCTTCTTTCTCTCACCCCAAGTGGAACCTGCAACCTCCCTCCATTTGATACACCCCCTTTAGCTTTTCTACCTTTCTTTCACCCTACTTTGTCTATTTTACCTACCTTTTCTCCTTCCCTAAATTCTCATCTTTTTCTCACCCACTGTAACCTTATACCTCTCCTCTCCTCTCCTCTCCTCTCCTCTCCTCTCCTCTCCTCCTATGTCCCTCCTTCCGGCTCCTTGCTCTCCCTCCCTGCTGAGTTCTCAAACTCAAAACTGACCACATCCCTTCTTTTCACCCTCTGTCTCCCTTCCCCCACGCCTTCCCTCCATTCTCTCCCCATCTTCTCTGTTCCCTGTGGAGCTGGCCCCAAAGCTCTGATCCCTTCCTCCATGCCCCCAAACTCCCCCACTGTGCCCTCCCAAGACACACACACATGTACACAACCATACACACACACACCCTGTGGCGACTGGCCCCAAAGCAGCCCCTGTTTGTCTCCCTCCCTCTGTTTTTCCACTCTTTCTTTTTCTCCACCTCTGTCTCCCACACCCTGTTTGATGCCTGAGATTTGTTATGCACTTTGCTTTAGCTATTTTTCTCAAGTCTGTATTTCAAATGACGCAATGTATTGCTTCATTATGACCCTTTGTTGGTATACATTTAATTCAATGCTGCTAGACATATAATAACAGATTATGTTGATGTTTTTGCAAATTACTTATTCATGCTGCACACACTGCAAGTTGTCAATAGATGTAATATTTTGGAACACATTTTCTGGTACTTTTAATCACATGATGCACAAATATATGATTTTTAATATGAAAGCCCCTGCTCACTGTGTCACACCTTAAGTATGAAAATGGAATTGACTATTACACTTATCACATTCCAAGTTTAATACATGGATTTACCCAGGTGTTAAACACACACACACACACACACACACACACACACACACACACACGCACACGCACACACACACACCCCGTTTCAGTCACAGACAGTGGTGGCAAAGGGCAGTGTACCACAGGGAGAGGGCCTATAATAGTTTTAACCCAGCGCTCAGGTGTGACTCGTCTTTGTCCAGCCAAATGTCAGAGAAAAGCACAACTCCAGGGAGAGAGGAAGTGGAAGTGGGCGGGTGGAGGGAAGGACGAAGCAGACAGGAGAAGAGGATCAAGGGAGAGTGAGTCTAAAAGCCCCTTTTACACAGCCTGTTTGACACAAGACTGCTACGTCTCGGTTACGCCTCGCCGTGTAAAAGGTACACAGCCACTATACCGCTGAGCCGGCAGCAGCGTTAGATGCAGGGGAAAAACAGTGTCTGTGTAAACAGCAGAGCCAGCATGACAGGAAAGCACTGCTTGTGCACACCAGACCTTTTCCTTTAACATTGCTAAATTACACATTGGGACACCAATATGACAGAGCTGTTTGGTTCAGAGGGACATTTTGAAGGTGGGGTAAAGGCTGAGATCTGGTACAGTGCTATGGTGGAATCTCTGCAGGAAAAGGGACCAAATAATGGAAATTGCAGTAAAGACGAGTGAGGTAAAATGAAGGTTCATGTATTTATCACTGTAAAGGACAGAAATGCACAGTGAGAAAGGGAAAAATAGTAGACCAAGACACTACACAGTGTGCTGATCTAAGCCTGACTCACTCTGTATTTAAATAAGAGACTGTCTTTTTGTTAACCAGCTGACCGACTGAGTTTTTCGTCCAGTGAGTGAGCGGTTGTTTTTGCGAGCCTGTCTGTCTGGTCCCCTGGTTATGTGGGGGCTGGGAGCCCTGCCTGCTCTGCGCCATTCTCTCCCCACCTCAAGAGCTCCCTAGGGGGGCAGCAGGACCAACTCTGCCGGCCTCTCTCTCACACTCCCATTTACCCCCACTGCAGTGCTGAATACACACACACACACACACACACACACACACACACACACACACACACATATTGACGTCAGCTGCTCTGGGCCTTCTCCCCTGGGTGCTACCAGAACCCTTTGTCCCCCCACACCCCCACCCCTCTTCCAACCTCCCTCTTCTCCTTCCCTTCTTCCCCACTTCACTCCGTTCCCTGTCCTTTGTGCTTAAATAGCTGTCCTGCTTACCGCCTGATTGGAATTCACTGCACTATAGGAAGTCACAGGGGAGAGCCATTGTCAAGTGTGTGTGTTCTGTGTTTTTGTGTTTTTCATTTTTGTTCAATGAACATGAGTGCATGCAAATGTATTTTGCAAGTTCAGCTTATGTGTCCGTGCGTTTCATTTTGACATGTGGCATTCTGCTGGGAGGTGAGCAGTTAAGGAAGGAAATTAAATGAAATGGCATGTATTTGGAGAGGATTTAAAAATCCTTCACAATTGGAAAAAATATGTGTATCAAGATGTGTTTGAATTACCTTCAGTAGATGGTTGTTAGCCCCTGTTTGGAGAAGTCTGTCAGTAAGGTTTGCTGTTTGTTCACATGTTTTAAAACAACACTGTCTCCATCTCACCATCGAAAAGAACTAAGGTTTAAAAAAGCTAATTATCTTCAGTCATATTTTTGACTAAAAGAGAGAGGGCACTGTCTAAATCACACAAATACATTGGCAATGCTTTGGTACCAAGACATTTCTAATGTTTTTGTGCAGTCAAGACAGTGTGCAGGAGTTTGCTTGTAGTTTATGTTAATAAAAAAAACAAGAAATAACCTCATATTGGTTTTCTATACTTATACTTCCTATACTACATACATACTTATATTGAGGACGTTTGATTCTGTTATCATGAAATGCCTACCTGTCAGAGTACCGACTCAGCTTAGCTAGTACCACTATGGACTGCTGGATCACATTTCAGCTACTAAAAAAAACTGTCAAACCCTTAAATGATCTGTGTTAGTTTAAGTGTACATTTAGCTTTTAGCAATCTACAGATTTTTTCACGTTTTTGCCCTGTCATTAATAATAGATTGCTAAATTGAGTTAGCTGATATTCCTGATTGCTTGATACATCATTTGCAGATGGGTTCATGCATTGTTCAACCTGTGTGTCCATGTGTGTACAGTCTCGTTAAGGAAACATTTCGTATGGAGGCTGTTCTTCAGTGTATTCTCTGAGTGTTAGGGGAATGCATGTGGCATTATATGTGTGTATGCATGTGTGTTCATGCGTGCTTCTGCTCCCAGCATGATTCCCAGAATCGGGGTTAAGGAACAAGAGAATTCCTCCCTCGTATTCCCTCCTTTCCTCTCCTCCAGTCTCTCTCTCTCTCCTTCTGTCTTTGCCTCTGTCTCTCTCTTTCCCCGGTACAAGTGGGACGTCTTGAAATATTAACCAATCTGCTCTTCATTTTTCAAATATGATAGAAAACACACTCCTAAATAAGTCAGGAGCAAAGCCTGCCGGGGAGCGCAGCAAGACAGGGCACTCAAATAAACAACAAAACAAAAACAACACAAACAACAACAATGAAGAAAGATGGAGAGGGGAAGACGGGGAGAAGAGGCGAGAGACGCTCTTTCTATCCATTCATCCGAGGGGTTGTCTGTTTATCTGATGTCATTGTCTCTCATTTTTTTCCTGCTATGATGAGAAAGGCTTGATTGGAGAATGACAACACTGGGTGGATTTGTGTTCAGGGGGCTCATTGCTTCTTTACCCCACCAGTGCTGCTGGCTGGTGGCCGGAGGGAGCACTGAGTAATGAACTCCCCCAGGAAGAGGCACCGTTACATAGCTCTGTCCTGTTCTCCTTCCTCTCCTTTCCTGGGATAGAGTCAGGTCCAGGGCTTCCATTGATGGGGGAATGGGTCTTGGATAGAGGGCGTTTGGGGGTTTTGGGTGGTAGGGTGAGTGGATATTTTCTCCCCCCTTGTTGGCTGCCAAACCATGCGGCCTGTGAACGAGCAGATAAAATTGTGTGTGTTTGAATCAGTCAAGAAGTGCTCAGTCTTGTGTGCAGAGATTTGTATGTGCCTGCTTTTTCGAGTGTATGTGGGTATTTGGCGTGTGTGTTGGGGAGTTTGTCCTCAGAGAATAGTGTGTGTGGTGGGGGGTGCAGTGACAGCTGCAGAGGGGGGGGCCGGGGGGGCTGACTGCTCGCTGGCTGATAAGGGGGGCTTCACATTAGAGACACGACAAGAAGACTAATAATTCTGCAATGAAAACGCACAAGACACACACACACACACACACACACACACACACACACACACACACACACACACACACACACACACACACACACACACACACACACACACATAAGAGCTCATAGAAGGGAGGAAGGGTGGGAAAAAGTTAAGGAAAGCGAGATCGGGCTGTGGGGCAGAAGAGTTCGATTGTCTGTATGTGTAAGTTGATTGATGTGTTTAGAAAATAGACAGAATCAGAAAGACATATGTGGATGTGTGTGTCTGTAAGATATTTCATCATAAGCCTTTTTTACATTGAAAGTCTGCAACAGCACCGTCATGAAGCTTGCTGTCACTATGCCTTTGTGCTTTTACGTTGAATCTGCAGCAGCGTTACATGTGTCAGTCTGTGATTTAACAATGTGTCACAGTGTTGTTCAAGCACATGGGGCGTCACATACACTCACAATCAGACATGCACACACTTAGGTTGTCAAAATGATACCACCTGTTTTACAACGATACAATCTCTGTTATTTGAATCATCAAGGTATCGAACACCAAAGCTTAAAATGGAAAGGTCTTAAGTCCTATTTTGAACCTAAAGCATGCCGCAAGTGAAATCAAGGAAAGCCTTGCTCCCAGCATGAACAAGCAAGTACATAATCAAACATAATGCAGCTGTTATCAAAGCAACTAATTACACATGTGCTCTACCTGCTATAAAAAGGGACCTTTTACAGCAGGCACATTTAAATGTCTGTCATTAAAAAAAAAACTTTTTTAGGTAACATGATTGTTGTTTTTCCAAAATGGGTTTGAATCATTTCTTTCATTCTTCACAAAAGAAAGTTTGTATTTTTCCAATAATTATAACACCATGCACATCATCCCTGTGTCAGCTTATTTCCATTTCCTTTTTATTTTTGTAAAGGTTTTTGAAAATTGTTTGTAAATTGCTTCAATGTCATACTGGCATGTGCCGGTTTGAGCACAGGTACCCTTGCAATTAGATCTTCACAGGAGAAAAGATGGACAATACAGTGCACCAGCATACTCACCACGTATCAGAGCAAAATGCTCTTTTCAAACACTTTCTGCCTCCACATCCTGCAGATTGTGCTTCTCAGTGACTGAACATTTCCATTAAATCCATTCCAGTATCGTGTGTTTTTCTTGCTCTTTGCTGATGCAATAATAGCCCCCACCAGTCCTTAATTATTCATTTTTTAGTAATACAATCCAAGTTAACGGTTCAAACATTAGTACATAATAAAACTCCTGAGGCTTCGCTTTTAATTTAATTCCACCGTTTAAATTAATTTTGGGGCATGCTTGTGCTTTTAGCTTGCAGAGGGGAGGGGGTTGGGAAGAGACTGAGTAGAGATGGAGGGCAGGAGGGAGTGAAGAGAGCTTGCTTAGGGAGATGGATGTGCTGCAGGTGGAGGAAGAGCCATACAGGTGTTTATGCATGGTGGGGGCTGAATGATAATGAATGATGGAGAGGAAGACAGGGGCATAAAAAGACAAAGGGATAAATCCAGTGGAATAAAGCAATATTGTAATTGGCACACACATTTTACAACATAGTCCAACAATGCTTGAGTTTACACTGAGCAAATCAGAGCAAACACTTGTCTAGAAAAGTATTGTTGTGCTTTTGGTCAATCAAACAACCACATCATATCTAGGGGTGCAATGGATCACAAAGCATTGTTTGGAGCGATCACAGATATATGTCAAGAATCTCTTCATTATTCGGATTGGCTGGGGGGGGGGGGAGAGATTAAACATTATTTTATAACTTTTCCCTCTCCTGGATTTTCCATGACTCAAACTGTGTATTTAAACAGCACAATGCATCTCCATGCATGTCACTTTATACACACACTGGACTGATCTGCTGCACCTCCAATAATATGACATAATGTAGATTTCTAAAACCTACATGTATATGTGTACAACTCCAAGCAGATAAACGTTAAAGTCAATCTCACTGTTAGTAGCTGTTAAAAGTTGAGATTATGAGAACCAGCTGTGAAAAACTGTGAAAAACCAAAGAGCAAAAGGGCGAGTTAGTGAGGTGGACGAGAGAGAGTTTGGAGAAGGATAGAGGGATTCAGAAACAGAGTAAAGGGATAAACAAAAGAAGAGAAAGAGATTAGCCATGCTAATGCTAGGGGGTCCCCTCTAAAGACATGGAAGCACAATGAAGCCACATCAGTCAAAGAGGTATTTCCTTTTCTCTGCCTGCACCACTCTGTGTGTGTGTGTGTGTGTGTGTGTGTGTGTGTGTGTGTGTGTGTGTGTGTGTGTGTGTGTGTGTGTGTGTGTGTGTGTGTGTGTGTGTGTGTGTGTGTGTGTGTGTGTGTGTGTGTGTGTGTGTGTGTGTGTGTGTGTGTGTGTGTGTGTGTGTGTGTGTGTGTGTGTGTGTGTGTGTGTGTGTGTGTGTGTGTGTGTGTGTGTGTGTGTGTGTGTGTGTGTGTGTGTGTGTGTGTGTGTGTGTGTGGTGCTTTACAATAGTTTGGGTCCTAGAGCAATCCGCTTTTCTGCTGCGGAGACCCACCAGTCAGTGGTCTCCATTGATCTACACCCCTCTGTCACAGACACTCCCAACTCCACAGTGTGCACGTCTGTTTGTGTGTGTCCCATTTCTGACTTACTTTTGTACTTGTGATTTATAACTTATGTGTTTTTTCATGTCTCGACATTTTAACTTTCAAAATTTTAGATTAATCTTAAAACATATTATGAAACTTGCTCTGCAAAGTCCCTGCATATCCCAGTATTTGTGTTGCTTTGTAGTTGCAACATGTGTTTGTACTTTGTTTTTTTCTCTGCTATTGGGCACAGCGATAACAAGAAAGTGTGTGTGTTTGTGTGTTTGGATGGTAACAATGTCTCCTCAAAACAATTCTTCTTACTCCAGCCATGCTTGGTCTACCTGGGTGCATGTACACACACACACACACACACAATCACACACAATCACACAGAGTTACACATGGCTCAGCTTGGCGGATGTAGGTTGTAATTACGGGACCCCCTGGTCTCTCTCTCTGTCTTTCTCCTTCTCTGCCCTGCCGCCCTCTCTCCCCCCTTTGATCTGTTTCATGTCACCAGCTAAAGCACACACACACACACACACATCCAAATCCACCTTTTTTATGTTTGTGCGTCCCTCCCTGTGTGTGTCTGAGCACTGCTCTTTGTTGCAGCCAGTGTGTGGTCTCTTACTCACACAGGAGCCTCTTTTCTGGACGGTTTGTTTTGAAACCTAATTTCTCCACCGTCTCAGTGAACTTGATACTCGGGGATTATTTCCTCTCTTACTGACCTTGTGCTGTCATATGTTTGTGTCTATCTCTCTGTGCATTTTGATACATAAAAGCTGACGGCTCCTTGTACATGTGAAGAAAACCCAAATGGTTTGTGGAATGTGCAAAAGTGGGAAGGTGAAAACATTTAGATTTTGACTGCTTTGTATGACACATTCACTGAAATGAGCTGATTGGTTTGTTTTTAAACACAGTTATACTTGTGTGTGTGGGTAGGGTTAGGGTTAGGGTTAGAGGAGGTGTACGTTAAGAGGTGTACTGAGTGGGACTAAAGGGATGATATGTTTGAATCATGATACATGAAGGTCACTTCAGGAATTAGGAAAATTCTACTTCCTGATTGTGTATTTAGCTGTTGGGCCTCTTCTTAACAATGTTTCAGATACCTTGTGTTTGTGTGTATTCCTGAAACTTCTCATACGTAGTTAACTTCTGAACCCCTACATTTGGTTTTGTTATTATTTGTTTTTTTATTATGGTCCTCTTTTTTGTTTCTTTTTCTTATTGTTTGCCTTCCCCTCCCTGTCTTTTCCTCCATTCCCTCTCTCTCCCTCTCCCTCTCTCTCTCTCTCTCTCTCTCTCTCTCTCTCTCTCTCTCTCTCGCTCTCTCTCTCTCGCTCTCTCTCTCTGTCCTTGACCCTCAGCTGGTAATATCATCTTTCTCAGGGGACCAAAAAGGTTTAACACATGAGTAATTATCATAGAGCACACACACTTTGTCCAGGTGGTATGCAGTGAGGTAGTGACTGACTCAGCCTACATACACGACTATGTCACTGTATGTTGTCAGACTTTCATTACAGACTTATTTTGTGGAATTAGAGTGTAATAAAAAACCTTTGGATTACAAAAAGCCTTAGTTTAATATAGCTTTTCATCAATTTGATACACAAATATTCATTGTGTTCCCAGTATTTGACAACATATTTTTAATTTGGAGCGTACTGAACATGACTGATGACATGACTCTTCAGTTCAGGTCCAAATTGCTATCAAAATCTCAGCAATCTTTATTACAAAATCACATCTAAATCACATCAAACAAAGCTTGCTTACACCTACCAACAACACCTACCATATGTATGTACCATGTATACATATTGTTTCGTAGTGTTCCTGTTCCTGTTAATGTAAAATAAGCAAAACCACCCAGAAAATTAAGTTTGCATGAAAAATGTGTCATGAAATTAGCTTCAACATTCAGTCTGACTCAATGTTTCTGCCTCTTTATTTTTTGGTGCATTGCCATTTGTCAGTGCTCGCATGTGTTTGTGTACATTTATGCATATTACTTTCTGGATGGATATAGTGTGTGCCTCTCCCAGTGTGGATTCTTTCTCTCTCCATCTCTCCTGCCGTCTGTGCCTCTAATCCCTGAGTGTGTCACTAATGGCAGGTCCAGGTGTTCTGCTCTGCTCTGTCTCTTCCCTGGGGACTCCTTTTCTGTGTGTGTGTGTGTGTGTGTGTGTGTGTGTGTGTGTGTATGTATTCATCTCATGGGGGGTTTAGGAGCTGTGAGAAGGGGGCTGTCCACGATCCCATCCTCCAGAAGGGAAGGGAGGGAAGGGGAGCGGTGGGCAGGAGGTACCCGCCCCTCGCAGCTTGCTCTTGGGCTTCCCCTGGGCACAGGACCCCCCTCTACCGCTCTCCCCTGGGACTTCGAGAGCCTCATTGCCCCTCAGTTTCTCTCTCTCCTCATTTTCTTTCCGTCTCTGCTTAAATCCATCTCCTGGCAACTTCCATCCCTGCACTGCTTCAGATATTTTCTCTAGCTAGAGAGGCTTTGAAAGGAAAAGTTTTTTTGGGGTGTATTTATACTACATATATGAAAACGGTTTGTTTGTTTACCTGTGTAGATGTGTGTAACAGTGTGTTTGTGTTTTGAACAGCAAGCTCCAGCTGCCTACATCACTTATTTATAGGTCCCATGTACGCGTAGGTGAATGTGGGAGGACTTGTGTGTGTTTGTGTGTGTTATACTGTTGAAGCATCCTAAGATCAATCACATCTGTTTGTTGTGTTTGATTAAAATGATGACTGCACACATAAACCTATATAAGAGTTTCTGGCTAAATGCTAATTATCCATCATTATTCCCAAGGCAGCACTAATCATGCTTTAAAATTATAACTCAGCTGTTATTATTCATAACTGTACGTGCATTATTACAGCTCCATGGATATTTCCTGTAAATGTCCAAGGGGCCTCCTTATGTGCGTGAGTGTGTGTATTTACAAGAAAGTGTGTGCAAAGGTATGAGGCGTGAATCAAGTGTGTCTGCGTGTGTGTGTGTGACTCAGGTGAATGTGTTTCTAGGTTAGCGAGTGGTCTGTCAGTCCACCAAACCTCTTTCTTATAAATAGATGATATAGCCGCCGGCACCTGCACAATGGGACCGAACCACTGTGTGTGTGTGTGTATTCATGAAAGCATGGGTGCGTATGTGGTGTGCTGTATGTGTGTGTTGGCATGGTGTTGTTGTTTATCTAACACTCTGCCTGACAGCTGGTTCTCATTTCCGAGCAAACAAACAGCAGACGAGATGGACAGAGAGCAGGGAGGAGGAGGGAAGGATGAGGAATTTCCTACAAAGGGAATTTGAATTCGCTCAGCCTCATGATTAGTGTCTTGCTCGGAGCTTTGACTGGACGTAAAGAAGCAGGTAAAATGGAAGCTTAGGAAATCAAGGCATGCTGACAGAAAAAGCTTGTTTAGAGAGAATTTAAGGTGAGAGGAAGGTGGTGGGAGGGAACAGATGCACCCTCCCTCAGCCACATGGTGCATGTTTGACTGTAAAGGTAGCTCACTGTGTATGGTCCAGCATTGTGCACTGTTGAAGCCTATTGTAGTGCACATTATTAGTAAAAGAGGTATTTAGTAATAAAAAATAATCCTAAATTGTAACCATGGTGATCATTGGTTAAGGTTGTTGACTGCAAACTGAACTACTGCAAGTTTATGCTCATCCAGGGACTAATTGGCGTAATCTGTCTTCTTTCATATGCGCTGAAAAAAAACTTAGAACAAGCTAAAAAAAAAATCCAGAAAGCACCTAGTGCCCCAGTTTTAACAAAAGACATCACACCTCAATCTGTGCATTTGCTGAAGGGACATACAAGCGGATTTCTCTCTCGTTCGCGCTCTCTCTCCCTCTCTCTCTTGTGCATGCACAAACGATGGCGATAATACGCAGATTGAAAATGTCTGCAATAATATTCAGGGGGCTGTGAATATATGGGCAGACAGCCTGAGTGTCATGTATGTGGGAAACACAGGCCCATTTGAAAAATGAATATCACAGTTCAAAATCACAATCAAGGAAAACAAAAGTACTTAAGGTATACATTTAAATTTTATATACCAAATGGCGGTGCTCAAAATGCAAATGAGGTACAAGAATGCAAAAAGTAGCCGCAATTTTGTTAAAATTATAAAATAGACTACATTCTTATTTCGCACCTGACACTAACATTGCTAGATCCAGCCACGTCTATCATCTTATCATCTAACAGTTGCAACTGTTTTTAGCCCTTGATACCACAGGGGTCTGCAGTATTGCCTCATTTTTTTCAATGTAATACAAGTTCCCATGACACACTTTTGAATTACCAGTCAACCCAATCATCTGATAGTATTAAATTCCTTCTACTTGATTGGTGGAAGCCTCAGATATATAACAACCTTGTGTTCTTTGAGTCTGAATTGACTTTATAATTCAGTAACCTGCACTGACCTTCAGCGCTATGTCGTATGTGTGTTCTCCACTGATGTTTGTGTACAGTATACTTCTGTTTTCTGTGTGGTAGGGACAAACTTGTCATCTGCCAGCTCACTGTCCACCCACCCCCATCCTTAGCCCCCTGCCCCTAACCTTCTGCCCTCAAACACACTCATACACACACACAAACACACACTGCCCATATGGAGCAGTTGGCGCCCAAAAGCGTCCAAAGCAGCCGGACCCATTCCCAGGGCAGAAGGTGAGGGTCCCCACAGCCTGCTTAGTGTGTGTGTGAGTGTGAGTGTGAGTGTGAGTGTGAGTGTGTGTGTGTGTGTGTGTGTGTGTGTGTGTGTGTGTGTGTGTGTGTGTGTGTGTGTGTGTGTGTGTGTGTGTGTGTGTGTGTGTGTGTGTGTGTGTGTGTGTGTGTGTGTGTGTGTGTGTGTGTGTGTGTGTGTGTGTGTGTGTGTGTGTGTGTGTGTGTGTCCATCCAGTCCTCAAGGGCTTGAGTCTTGACAGACTGTTGTATCGTCCTTTCTGTGTGTCCTCTCTGTGGCACTTTTGTGTATGATTTTGCCTTAAATGTGTGTTTGCGTGCGTGTGTGTATTTGTCCCAACAGACTGTGTCCCGCGTGAGCTAAAGGACAGCAGCAGAGGACTGTGGTTCCTCCAAGCATAGGCCGGGGTTTCAGTCCTGTGCATATGTGTGAACTGCTGCACCTTGTTAACATCTTCTAAAATGTGGCTACATGTAACAGATGAAAGTGTGAGTGTTTACTAGGTTGTTATGTTCCTAGGAAACTGTTTTTAATGCTGACTTCATGCAAATTTTGCTAAAGAAAACAGAAAAATCAGACTAGGCAACAAGTGTAAGGTAAGATCATTTAACTTAGCTAAACACATGAATACACCGTCTGCAGGTAAACAATGTCATTTTCTAAGTTTGGCCAATATTAGGTGTGTTAGCACCACCAGCCTCTGGTCCTCCTTGCAGGTTAAATATGTGCTGGTTACCCATCACTCAGGTACAGTGGTTATATGCCTGTTTAACCTGCCAACATACAACTTTGATTCCATTTTCTAGATCAAAATACTGCCAAATCACCTCACGCTACAAGATGCCATTTTACACCGTGCTAGTGTACATTTTTGTAGTAGAGCATCGATGCAGTCTCACAGCAGCCATTTACCAGAGCGACAGCCTTGGCTAGTAGTATGTGGCCGTGTTACAACATTTGAGCGGCAGAAGGCCCAAATTAAAAATCAGGAAGACAGTAGGAAACTGAATTCTTGCTACTGTATTCTCCTCGACTGCCTCAAACAGACAACACAACAGGTAGTTTCAACCAAAGAGGGTGACCGTTCAAATAGACTTTCCTATTGTGCAGTTATCCAAGTTGTGTCAGGCTTATCAGTGACCATGCCAACCCATAAGGTAATCATAGAGTTAGGTAGGAATCTTTCTTGCATAATCTTGTTAAGCTATCCCATGCACCATATGTAGTGTTCTCATGGTGGAGTTGTGTTTCAAAGCCCGGGAGAGGATCAATATTTGTATTGTGGTCTCTAATATTATTTTGGAAACCTCACTCATATCATAAAACAGTTAAACATTATAACGTTCTAAATAAGATAAAGACAGGGACCAGAGAATGACAGATAAGAGTGTGGTAAGCTTGTTTACAATCAGACTTAGCTTAGTATTGCAAAGAGAATTCTATTGTAATTGTGTTATTGTGCTGTTTGTGTAAATTAATGTTTCAGTGTGTTAGCAAGAAAATAAGATTGTGAGTGTGCTGGGCTGCCCAGAGTGAGCCAAGGGTGGAAGTTGTTTTTCTGCCCCCTATGGTGAGTCTGGAGCTGTGTGTGTGTGTGTGTGTGTGTGTGTGTGTGTGTGTGTGTGTGTGTGTGTGTGTGTGTGTGTGTGTGTGTGTGTGTGTGTGTGTGTGTGTGTGTGTGTGTGTGTGTGTGTGTGTGTGTGTGTGTGTGTGTGTGTGTGTGTGTGTGTGTGTGTGTGTGTGTGTGTGTGTGTGTGTGTGTGTGTGTGTGTGTGTGTGTGTGTGTGTGTGTGTGTGTGTGTGTGTGTGTGTGTGTGTGTGTGTGTGTGTGTGTGTGTGTGTGTGTGTGTGTGTGTGTGTGTGTGTGTGTGTGTGGGCGGGCGTAGTCCTGGGGCCATCGGAGGGGGCCTGGGGAGCCGCGGAAGGAGGGATGAGGCAAGAGAGGGATGAGAGGTCAGCATGGGTCTCACTGGGAAAGGTGCTCGTCTGGGCCGATGGCCAAACTGGAAGGTGGAAAGGAGAGTTGGGTGGTCAGAGGGAGAAACGGGCTGATTTTAAGGATTAAAATTTGAGCAGGTAGACAGCTTAACCCAAGGTGAACATATCCATCTGAGGACGAGTTTGAATGCAGGTTTCTTGATAAAATAACACAAGTTCCAATGAGCTAATGGCACTTGGAGATAACCTGTACCTGTACACAGGTCTGTAACAGGTTTGTTACACTTTTACATGACCTGTTTGAAAAGGATATTTCATACTTAATTAGAATAATATAAAACTTTGTATAAAAAGTATTTTTAAAACCTTTATCATTGTCTTTTAAAGTAACCTAACACTACCTTAAGGTGTAATACATTTTTTACTCTGTAAGTCATTTTATTGAAATCGGTTCTGATAGTTAATTAATTGTGTAACCTTCCAAACGGCTTTGAGTATTATTCATTTCTAATTCTTTTGCATGTGTTTGGAGTCAGTTTTAGAGCTGGGAGCAGAAATATTTTTGCTGCTACCAGCTGAGATCCTTTTGATTTAGATATCAAAGCAATAGAAATTAGAGACTTGCATGGATTATATTTCCATTTCGGGCATTTAGCAGATGCTGTTATCCACGGCACACTAATTGAACTAATGTTCTTGAGAGCTGGTTTTCATGTCAGCCAGCCAAGACGTTTATTACATCAGTTTGTGGGTTTACAACTTCATGGCCAAAACCAGCAGAAACCTGGACATACAAGGCAATATTTCAAATATACTTTCTGATGGCTGATAGATTTGATATTAATTACATTTTAGCATCTAAAGTTTCTTTTTGTAAACTTTGCTGCTTTGATGTATTTTCCCTCTGTGTGACAGCCATGACAAAGTGACAGAGTTTGGATAGGGGGGAAGAGGACAGGGGAGGCAGAAACATAAAGAGAGAATGATCAGCGTGTGTGTCTCTTCATTAGAGTGTTTCACCAAGGCTGTGTCCTCCACACGTTGCCACACTGACTCGCCTATTAGAGAGACACACGGGGAGTGCGTTAGTTGTTTGCATGCCTGTGTTTGTGTGCGTCTGTCATTTCAGGTACACTTAGGCGGTCCGTTTAGTTCTCCTCTTTTCTTTTTCCATTTCTTATCACAGACCCCTGGGTTCTCTTCTCTCCTCTCTTTCTCTCTTTTCTCGTCTCCCCTTTTAAAGCGCTGTCTCTTCCCTCTCCTCTGGAGTTCAGAGTCTGTCCATCTGGAACGTCTCCCCCCCCTCCTCCCTCCCACGGTCCCGTCCAGGCCGAGACACAGGGGTGAAGGCCAACACCAGTAGGGGAGAGGCTGTCGGAGGGATGGAGGGAGAGATGTCAGCACTATAATGAGTAACAACATGAAAGCCGACGGAGGGAGGGAAGGAGCGAGGGAGGGAGGTAGTGGAAGAGAGATGAAGACAGAAGAGTAGAGGGACTGCTGGGGACAGAGGGAGGGATGAAGGATAGAGGGAATGGATGGGAAAGGAAAAAGGACTGCAGAGTGAGAGATAAAGCGGGAGCGGAGCGGTTGGGGCCCTGTGGTCCTCCACTCCGCTCCTCTCGTTCATTTTCATTCACCAGAGAAGAAGAGAGAGGAGGAGGAGGAGGAGATGGGGATATGAACAGCGTGCGTCTGCCTGCTCCTGCCTGTTTCTCTTTCTTTCTCCTACTTTTTCCTCCCTCTTTCTTTCCCTCCAGTCCCCCTCCCTAAACCATCCATCCTCCTCATCTTCTCTCGAGGATGCTTCTCTAATTTAACTTTTCATTGAAATTTTCTCCGCACCCCCCTCCCCACCCTCCAGTTTCTCCCAGTTTGTCATTCGGCCTTGTCTTGCCAGGTCCCCTCGCGTCCGACTGACAAAGGCGCCGTTAAAAAGCCGTGTGATCCTCCATTTTAGCGCCAGCCACGCTAGTCAGAGGATTAGGGCTCTTTAATGACGCTAATCTCTCCTCCCCTTCTTTCTCAACAGCCCCCCCCCCCCCCCCCCCCCCCCCCCCCCCCCCTCCAAAAAAAGTGATTTCTCCCTCTTGCTCTGACTGAATCCCCCTCTTGTTCATTTTCTCGTCGTCTCTCCCTCCCACTTCCCCACCTCACAAACTTGACAATGTAACTGACTCACACTGGTGTGTCTTTTAATGGTCCACATGTGTCCACACCAGCACTGTGAAGAAACACTTAGCCAAAGTACTTTTCTTATCCAAGCATGTCTTTGAGAGTGATTTGTGGTGTTTTTTTCTTTAATTATAACTCATCATTTTGGGTTGAGTGTTTCTTTGTGCCGGCGAAAAAAGAGGCAAATGGTGAAAGTGTATGTTGAATGTGTTTTAGATGGTTGAAGTGATGTTTAGAAGTTTAGAAGTCGACCCTGTTGGGTTTGGCAGCAGGGAATGGCTGGGTTGGCAATTTCTAGATGTGCAGCATTTTAACACCAGTCCTGCTAAATTCAAGATTTTGTTGTACAGCTGCTATGGTCAAACAATCCATTACAAGTCATCACAAAGTTGCATGTTCTCTTTAAAGCTCCGTCTTCAACATCCTAAGCTACCTTTTCTCCCAGGCTTTCCAGCTCCAAAAAAAGCTTCCTCTTCTAAAGCCCAACTCCATTTTTACAAAATATTTCACTCTGCAGTAAAGGCATCGATATTTTACTCAAAAGTACATCCCAATGTATTTATTCCTTTTTTTTCCTTTAATCATTTGATCTTTTACAATGTCAGGATCTGACACCATTCATGCTGGCTCAATGTCTTACTGTTTTGTGGTGAGCAGGAGACTTTTTTTTTTTACATATTTATTACATCTTTTTTAAATTATCCAATCAAGTAAAGACTTCAGTAAAGTCCTTCAGTCCAACAATTATAAATACTATAACATTTAGGATGTGTAATGTCTTTTTTTTGTGTGTAGCCAATCAATCAGAAATCTTTGACATCAAACGTTTGCAAAGCAATTCATTGGTTTCAGCACTATAACATCTGGATGAGATGCACATTTAAATGTTTATAAAGCGTCATGTCAGTGCCACAATATTGATCGATGTAGTGGCACTTTCCATGTTTTTTTGTTGATAAACAGTATCATTCACATGAATTGTAGTGAATATTTCTGCTGCCTCCAACACAGAAATGTCCCCCTCCCTCTCTCTGTCTCGTCTACCGTCCTATATGATACAAACTGGATTTTACTGGATTGTAATGAGGTGACTTGTTGTCTTGTTTCTGATTGGTCTAACGAGGGACATCCTCATTCTTGTTGGATTACATGTCAAGTATAATTTGACTTTGAATACAGTTTTCATGAAGTGCAAAGAGGGACACTCTCTTAGAAAATTCAGACACTTGCAAAATGTTGTCTTAGGACAACTTAGCAGAGAAATCTAAATCTCAGACATAAATTACGATTTTAGAAAAGCAACTCTATTAATCTGAAATGAATGTCAGTCTTAGTAATGCTAATAAATGTATCTACATGTTTCAGTTTTCTTCATTATGCTCCCTATCCCTATTGTTCCTGTTATTCTTCTTTCTGTCTTGCTGTTAACTCTTCTCATCATCTCCAGTATTCCTTTTTTCTGATCGATGTTTGTCCTGCACTCTTGTTTTTAATCACTGTGGGCCCTAGCATGACATGCTGTTTGTTTTTCTCCTTCACCACATATCAATACTGCAATTTACTTCTTCATCCTCCTTCCTTCCCTTCTTCATGCTCTCATTTTTTTCCCTGTCTCCCTCTGCCCCATCTGTCTCTCTCACTCAATCGCTCGCTTTCTCTCTCCCTCTCGCCTTGCTGTTAGGCTTCATGTTGATATCTCTATTTCATATATTTTCTTAAGCCTTTTTTAAAATTATTTTCATTATTGCTTCCAGTCAAATTTATAAGTAATGCTTTTACATTTTTTTTTTTAACCCACACACCCCTGCAGAGTTCTATTTGCTCATCGCCATGCCTACATTTTCTCAGCGATCGATTCATCACAAGAATCTGTTCCACCCCCTCTCTGCAAGCCTCAGTACACAGTAGACCACACACACACACACACACACACACACACACACACACACACACACACACACACACACACACACACACACACACACACACACACACACACACACACACACACACACACACACACAGCAGACACTCAAGATTGTGGTAGGAGTTTGTTGAGGTAAAACAGAGTGTGCTTTGCAGAGGTTTCTAAAATTATCAGGAGAAACTTCCCCCCTGCACATGTGTCTGTGTTCATGTAATGGAGTATTGGCTTTGTGATAAATATTGGCACAAATCAAGTCAGACTTTTTTCACTCTAGTTTTCCTTATTTTCTCTCTTTGATTTGTTGCTGGCCCAGTTGATATAGATATCAGATAAAAGCAAAGAAAACAGCCTCCCTCTCTCTCTCTCTCTCCCGCCTTTACATTTTTCAGGCAAATGCTAAATGGCCTTACTGTGCTTCACAGAGCGCACAAAGAGGAGCAGAACAATATCAAGCATTATTCAGCCCCTCTTTTGTCGCCTTGAACCCACTCTGAAGTGTCTATTATTAAAGGAGTCTTGGCCTTTTTGTCGCCTCTGTGCCAGACTGCACAGGAGGGCGAAAAAAAAAGAGGGAGACAGGAAAAAAAAGGAAAGGAGCAATGCATAATCTCCAATGTATGACAGATAAAGGGAGTGAATATCGCCATCTTTCCGCTCTGCTCTCCACATCTCCTAATCGCTTTTCCGACGTTTCAATCTGCCAAGGCCCTAATGAAAATATGATGAGGCGGATCTATGGTCCTTGGGGACGGATGGAGGGATGGGAGGGGAGGGGAGGTGAGGCGAGGGATGGAACGAGGGATGGCTGCAGAGGGAGGATGAAGGGAGAGAAAATACACTCTGTCCTTATTTCTGGGCTCCGTCGGGGATACATAGTTCTTGGAGCTTTCTATTTAGATGTTGCTGCTGCTGGAGTGTCTCTCTCTCTCTTCCTATTCATTCTCTCTTCATCTCTGCCATCCTCATTTTCCATCTGTTTGTGTGTGTGTGTGTAGCCAGGATAAATGTGTTTATTTTTTTGTTTATATCCTCTTTTTCTCATTTGAACTCCCACAGGGTGGCTCTCCCGCCTCCTACCTTCCAAGAAAGATGTAACTTCTTCATAATCATTCTAATGCTCCCTGTCTTACCCCCACTTTTTTTCTGTCTGTGCATGCCTGTCTCTTCTTTTTTTTTTTATAAATCCTGCAGCTGTGTGCACAATGTTTATGTGTGTTTCTTTCTTACAGATGGATCAATGCATTTTTTAAAATGTCTGTTTCTGTGTCCCTCTCTGTCAGATGGAGATGATGACGCAGCAGGGCTGTCCTGGGTGCCTTCCTCGCCCTCCAGTAAAGATGTGGCATCGCCCTCGCAGATGCCAGACGGATGCTGTGACCTCGGCATGGCCACCGGCGGGGAGGAGGAAGGAGGCGCCGGTCTGCCGTACCCCTGCCAGTTCTGTGACAAGTCCTTCAGGTATAAAAGCTCACATGACACATGGTGTGTTAGAGACATCAACACCAGTGTCATATTTGGCTGTTTAGTTGCATCTTCATATCCCACTCATGAATATCAATATGTACATGAATAAACAGTATTTTCCATATTACCATGGTAACATAGACCACTCAGGCAAACAGTGAAAAGAATGAGGTGAATACATTTCTCACTTAGCTCTCCAGGGACTAACTCGAGACCCATTTTAAGAACAGCTGTCACATACACCATAAAGTCATCATCATAGTTCTCTATTTCCATCTTTTCCCCGGATGTCCTCTTATCTGTCTCCCTGTCATGACGCTGAATGGATTTATGTCGTTATATTTCAGTTTAATTTCAGCTCACCTGAGAAACCTAAAGCTCTGTGAGGAACGTTGGGTGGGTGTTGATGTAGGCGACCTTTGAGGACAAATCTGTGCCCGTTAGCTGTTTTGTTCTTTACATATGAAAGTAGTGCTTAACAAAACAGTCAAATGCATCACTTATCATGAACCTTTGCAGTGAAAAATGTAAAAAAAAGAAGAAGGCTGTTTCTGCAGCAACCGTTTCAGGCTTAAAGAGGTCATATTCTGCCCTTTTTGGGGTTTGTATATTTAATATATGTACCTACTAAAGTATGTTCACAATAGTTAAAGTTATAAAAAAGTGTCTGTTTTCATGTACTGCCGCTCCATGCATCTGCTCGCTTCTGACTCTCTCTCTAAGGCTCTGGAGTGTCCACGTTCAGAGTCCCCACGTGGGCCAAGTCTGATCTGATTGGTCTGCCGATCCACTCTGTCGTTATTGGTCAGTTGCTCAACACGCTTCTCGGAAATTTCAACATGAGCTGCTGGGCTTGCCACAACGAGCCAATGGGCTTAGATCAGTGATATCACACTGACAAATTTTTATCAAGGGGGGCTAGAACCGAGCATTACATGCAGCTACTGCTACAGCTAACAGGAGGACGTAGGAGAAGCCGCGTTTCCGCGGACTTTGAATTTTTGCACATAGATGTGACTAAACATGCACAGGACACATGGAAAACACACTAAAGAGCATATAAAACCAGAAAAAGCATAATATGGGACCTTTTAAAAATAAGAAATCGACAGTATGAAGTCAATCTTTGTGCTAATGGTCTTGTTTTTGTAGCTTTACGGTGAACATGTTTCTGTCAACAGGAATTAACATGCCAAAGCAACAGAAACCAACAGTCACAGTCATCAGTGTGTACATGCTACTTAAATTTTTTTGACAGCTATGATGTCATATTTAGTTTATTTGTCTCTTTTGTAAAATACTTCAGTGCCAATGAAATGAAAGATGATCTTTTCATCTTGACTGTTTTTATCTTGATTGTTCATCTTACTCCTTTTGATCCTCCTCAGCCGTCTGAGTTACCTGAAGCGCCACGAGCAGATCCACAGCGACAAGCTGCCTTTCAAGTGTACCTTCTGCAGCCGCCTGTTCAAACACAAAAGGAGCAGAGACCGCCATGTCAAACTCCACACAGGTAGTTATTTATATCAGGCTTTAAGGCGTGCTAACTATGCATTTTCATACTATGATATAATGCTTGTAGACTCATTTAATGAACTTGTGTTTGTTTTGGCTGTTCAATAATGAATATATGAGAATTGCAGAACCAGAATGGAGTCAGGAGTTTTTCTTCTCAATAGTGGCACCAAGTTCAGGCCACACCTGTGTTCGAGCTGTCAGAGTTTTGAGATCTATAGTTTGTTTTTAAAATGATCTTTCATAAATCTGATTCAGGAGATAAGAAGTATAGTTGTCAGGAGTGTGAAGCTGCCTTCTCTCGCTCTGATCACCTGAAGATCCACTTGAAGACACACAGGTACGAGCGTCTGATTCTGTCATAAAATACAAACTTTATGTTGATTAAAATAAGATGCATTGTAAATCAAGAACTCCGAAACTGCTTGTGAATCATCAGTTTGAATTTGATTTCTCTAATTGAAACATCCAGCTCCAGCAAACCGTTTAAGTGCAGCGTTTGTAAGCGTGGCTTCTCCTCCACCTCGTCACTGCAGAGCCACATGCAGGTAAAAGTTACCCTGTTCTTTTTGATGCTATGAAGAATGTGCTTATTATTTCTTTCTTTACAAACAAAAAAGTAAATCAATAATCAGCATGAGAAGGAGACACAATTAATACATTTTCTTCTTCTAATAAGTACACAAGTTAAAGGGAAAAGTAGCAGGAGGCCTTCAATGGTTGTCATCCTGAAAATGGTTGCCTCAGTATTTCACAACACAAGCAGCTCTAAATCTGAACTACTTTTTGACTGTTTCAGGCTCACCGCAAGAATCGAGAGCACCTCGCCCTGAGAAGTGAGAGAGATGGTGGGAAGAAGGGAGCAGGAGGAGATGGTGACCTGGAGCACGACCTGTATATGTGTGATTACTGTGAGGAGACATTCAGCCTTACAGATGAGCTGGAGAAACACGTCCTGACCAGACACCCCCAGCTGTCTGACCGAGCCGACTTGCAATGCATCCATTGTCCTGAGATCTTTCTCGACGAGCCTTCTCTCCTCACACATATTGAAACACAGCATGCTAACCGCAAGCACAAGTACTGCAGAGCTTTGCTTTTTAAAGTTTTAAAAACAGCTGATTATATTAAAATGCGGTGCTTGATTTGAAACTATCTTTGTCTGTATCCACAGATGTCCTGTGTGCTCAGAACAGTTCCCTTCTGTAGAGGACGTTTACTGCCACCTTGACAGCCATCGCCAGCCTGACTCGTCCATTCACAGCGCTGCTAGTCCTGATCCTGCGCTCGGCAGTGTGGCCTCAATGAGCTCCGCGACTCCAGATTCTAGTGCCAGCCTGGAGAGAGGCTCCACGCCAGACTCTACCCTTAAGCCCGGCCATGGCAGTGAACGAGGTCGCAGAAGAGGCACAGAGTCCGTGGACGACATCGGGATTAGCCTAGTTCATCAAGGTGGAGGTATGGTAGGCCTACAGTAGTTACACAAATTCAGATTTGCCAGTCCAGTTACATATCTTGATTTAAAAGCCAACACTTGGCTTAAAAGTGTAAACTACTTTTAAAGGCTTTATGTGATTTTTCACACTTGAATGTAATATAAATCAAGTCTATCCTCTGAAAATAACTCTGTGAGTCATGACTGTCTACAATGGGTGTAACACCCGAGTCCCACTGTCTGTGATGTTTTCAGAGTTTTCAGAGTCCTATCTTCACTTTGTTTACATCGCCCGGACGGCCGGCTCATCCCCTCTCGTATAAAAGTTGTTTAATTGAGGGACTAGAGAAAAGAAGAATAACATACTGTACTCACTGCTTAACTGTGTTTCTAGATCACGCTCATTTCAGGTAAATTTACATGCAGTGTGAAGACACGAGCATAATAAAGATCACTAGCATTAGCATGCTAACACAACAATGCACCGCAAGTTGTTTTGGTTTCATGCTGGTGCTCAAGGGCGACATCTGCTGGATCAAAAAAATCACATATAAAGCCTTTAAAGTTTGAATGTGGACGTTTATCTGTTTGTCTCTACAGTGGGAGGGGGGAACTGGGGTAAAGTGACCTACTCCTGCCCCTACTGCTCGAAGAGAGACTTCCACAGCCTGGCCGTGTTGGAGATCCATTTGAAGACCATCCATGCAGATAAGCCGCAGCAGAGTCACACATGTCACCTGTGCTTGGAAACACTGCCAACCCTTTACAACCTCAACGAACATGTGCGCAAAGCTCACCGCGGCAGTGGAGGAAGTGTTGGAACAGCGGCAGCGACTTTTCCCCTGTTGCAGTTTACTAATGTCACAGCGTTTCACTGTAACTACTGCCCAGACATGTTTGGTGACATCAACTCTCTTCAAGAACACATCAGAGTGTCGCACTGCCTACCTGGTGGGATTGTGGCAGGATCCACAACATTAGGTCTGTTGTGGAAGAAAGTTACTCGTTCTGATCAATTGAAAATAGCTAAAGTTTAAATTATCATATTCTAAGAAATCTAACAATGTAACTGTATTTCTCAATCTTAGAGGGAAACCATGCCTTCTTCTGCAACCAGTGCTCTATGGGGTTCTTGACGGAGACCTCATTGACCGAACATATTCAGCAGACGCACTGCAACTCAGCCACGGGGGGCGGAGCTTCGTCCGGAGGAGCCGTGGCCAAACTGGAGTCTCCTGTACTGCAGTCTGCATCTCAATCTTTCATGGAGGTGAGAATCAAGAATATGCCAACAATTTCATTTCCATAACAAACTCTTTATCTTGACTGCTTTCTGAGGCCCACCGCATGACTCAACCTTTCAGAGTCTGCGTTTGAAAGGCGCTGTTAATCAGAGGCTGTCCTGATGAGCAGAGGGCTGATTCCTGTTTAATTGGGTAGATTCTTGGACTCCGTGTAGTGTTAAATGGAGCATATTGCTAAATTCAAATGAAGGATCTCGGTTCATTTTGCCATGTGATTAACTTTATGAGCTGAGTCTGCTGTTAATGACTCTTTAGGTTCTGCCGTTTTGCTGGCCTGGAGTTTCTCAGTTCATGGTCACATTGGCTGTGCAACAAATTTATCAATATGAACAACTGTCCATCCATTTCTTTTGTTTCTAACTTTTGTTTATTTTGAAAATGACATGGTTTTAGGTTTCAGTCTCCAAATATTTTATTATATGTATATATATATTACTCCTAATTTTATTATATCTTGTAATTGTAACGGGTGTGCCTGTCCTGCTGAAGTTCTAAACTTCACTGGATGCACATCTGTTACTGGTCGTGATATCTGCGTTGTGTTCTGGTGTTGCGTTGAAAGAAGAAGTACTCGGACCACGATCTGCTACTGGTTTCTCATTTATTGTGAACCGTGCTGGCTGCTGCATCTTCTCTCAGTGAGCTTAGCGCGGACTCAGAGAAGCACAACACATGATGTCACGCACACTGCGACCTCTTTAAGTGACAGTAAAGGTATTAACAGTTGAACTTCAGTGAGCCACAAAACACACATTAAACATTTTAAAACGAATATTTCTTCAATGTTTATCAGGATTTGGTGAAGTTTCAAATATAAAATAATAATAATAATTTTAACCTGGTTACATAATGTAGTGACGACTTTAGTTCCTGACCTGTGCTTTCTCTGTCAAAGAAGTCAAAACAGTATTTGCAAATGTTCCTCTGAAAAAAGTAAAAAATGATTTTCTGTGCACAGGTTTACTCCTGCCCTTACTGCACCAATTCTCCAATCTTCGGCTCACTCCTCAAGCTCACCAAGCATATAAAGGAGAACCACAAGAACATCCCGCTGGCCAACAACAAGCGGCAGGCAAAGGTCGCAGACCTCAGCCCGGCCTCCTCGGATGTAGAGATCTCCTCCCCGAAACGCCACAGACTGGGAGGGGACTCCACACCCTCCATGGGGAGCAACGGGGACTACCCTTGCAACCAGTGTGACCTGCGGTTTGCGAGCTTTGAGGGTTTCCAGGCCCACCTGAAGTCCCACCTGGAGATGCTGCTGAGGCGCCAGTCCTGCCCTCAGTGCAACAAGGAGGACTTTGAATCCCAGGAGGCATTGCTTCAACACTTAACAGTGCACTACACCACCACGTCCACCCAGTATGTGTGTGAGAGCTGTGATAAGCAGTTCTCCTCAGTTGATGACCTGCAGAAACACCTGCTGGACATGCACACATTTGTCCTTTACCACTGCACGCTCTGCCAGGAGGTCTTTGACTCCAAGGTCTCCATTCAGGTAAATGAGACAGCCTCCGTCTTTTGAAAATAATTGTGTTACGGTTTGTAAATTTAATATCATAATGAAATAACCACATGAATGAACCTTCTTTTCTTATTTCCCTCTACTTTATCACTTTCAGGTACATTTGGCGGTAAAACATAGCAATGAGAAGAAGCTGTTTCGCTGCACAGCGTGTGCCTGGGACTTCAGGAAGGAGGCGGACCTTCAGCTCCATGTTAAGCATAATCACCTGGGACAGAGGTCAGGCCTCCCAGGTGGGCTCGGGACAGGTACAGTACACCTTTCCTATTATCATGGTGTCCAATTTAGTATTATTCAGGCCTGAATATCTGAAAAAAGGGCTTATGATCATGATGTTTATTGATCGGTAGAAAATAATGCAAATAAACAAAAAAAAGCATTTAGAAATCAAGTCAAAAATATCTAACATCAACTAGCAAAAGAAAAACCTTAATTGGTTGAGTGTTAATGTGACAGCAATCTTGTAGGTTAAACTGAGCTTGAATCTGCACATCTAAATTTCACGTCTGTCCAACAGGGCTCAAGCCTCGTAAGTGCATCTTCTGTGGAGAGACGTTTGGAACCGAGGTGGAGCTCCAATGCCACATCACCACACACAGCAAGAAGTTCACATGTCGCTTCTGCGGCAAAGCGTTCCATGCCCTCTCACTGCTGGAGAGACACCTGAGGGAGAAGCACTGTATCTTCGAGGGTGGCAACATCACTGGCAATGGAGGTGGTACAGGGAGCAGCGGGAGTCAGAACGGGACACCCAATGGGCTGGCGACGTCCTCTAAGCGAGGAGGAGGAGGAGGAGGAAGTGGTGGAAATGGAGGTGCGGGAGGCATTGAGAGAGCAACAGTGGCAGCTGCTGAACAAGCTGACCTGCAGAACATGTTGCTGAAGAGTGGAGGGGTTGGAGGAGGAGGAGCCGGTCAGGGGGGAGATACAGTCAACAGCCATGAGGCGAGCGGAGGTGAGGAAGAGCTGGACAATTCAGAGCCCATGTATGCCTGTGATATCTGTGGTGCAGCCTACACCATGGAGTCCCTGCTACAGAACCACCGGCTGCGTGACCACAACATTCGACCCGGAGATGATGACGCCTGTAAGATTTGTTTTTATTCAACAACTATGTGCTTTACCGTTTAGTAACTGCATATTAAAAAAATGCTTAAGCCTGGTTCACACTGTGCGATTTTTCCCCGTTTGTATAAAAGTGGGGTGTCATGTCAGCTCACACTGTACGACTGAATTGTTTACGACGCCCAACCAGACCTTGAGATTGACGTGCTCACACTGTACGACCTGATTGTTGGACACGGCCGGAGAGCTCACACTGTACGAGTGAAATCGGGACGGAGCGTTGACAATTGTTAATAAAGTTTGATTTGAAAAAAAAACAAAGGACGACGGTTGGTGAAAGAGAAGGAAGTGGAAGTTGTTGTAGGATATAGAAAAGTTGATACAATTGTACATATATAGATACAAGTTTCAGAAAAGTGCTGCACTGATGATCTGTACAGAAAAGTAAAAAAAAAACAAAAAAAAAACGCTGGGTTGCATCCTGCCGCTGGTTGCCATGACTACAGTCCTCCCTTGTCTCTCATGATTATATTGTAGTCACACACAACTTCTGCCGGACCCTTTCATGATGTAATCTTAAAGATTTTAAATTCTAAATATCAAACATGTTTGAAATAAATCGTGGCATCCCCGACGATCGCCGGGAAGATCGGGGACGTTAAGATTGGATCTTTGTACCGCTCACACTACAAGATAATCGGAGCTCAAATTGGCCCGATTATCCTGCAGTGTGAGCCAGGCTTTAGTCCTATGTAAATAAAGTAGAGCTGTACTCATAATGATGTGTCACTGATGATTTAAAAAGTACCTTTATGTACCAGGTTCTCGAAAGAAGAAGGCAGACTTCATCAAGGGGAACCACAAGTGCAACGTGTGCTCCAGAACATTCTTCTCTGAGAGCGGCCTTCGTGAGCACGCTCAGACACACCGCGGCCCAGCCAAACACTACATGTGTCCGATATGTGGCGAGCGCTTCCCCTCTCTGCTCACCCTCACCGAACACAAGGTACTGTTACATTTACTATTTTTTTCTGAGTGTATTTCAGCCTGTTATTAGGAGCTTTATGTGTAGGGAACAAAGTGAGTGCGTACCCTCACAGGTATAACAACACAGCCGTCATGTTGTTGTTTTTCACTTGTCTTACCTTTTAGTCGCTTTCTGTCTGCGTACCGGTCTTTTGATCCTGAAACTTCTCTAGCTGCTTTGATTGTTAAATTGTCCTTGGAGAGGCAATTTGTGCTGCTCCATACAACATGAACAAATGTTTGCATATTCAGAAAAAAGTATTGTGCAAAGAAATGCAGTCAGTTATGACAACAATTTTATCTGTATGTTTATTTTTATATGAAAGAGTAACAAGTAAGTAAAACATTACTAAGATCACCATATTGATTATGATAATATATTTTTGTTTTGATACATATTTGCAAGTAATTTAATGACTTTATACTTTGTGTTTCATTGTATTTATACATTTTGTGTGCTCTCTGTCTGCAGGTGACCCACAGTAAGAGCCTGGACACAGGAACCTGTCGAATCTGTAAGATGCCGCTGCAGAGCGAGGAGGAGTTTATAGAGCACTGCCAGATGCACCCTGACCTCCGCAACTCGCTCACCGGCTTCCGCTGCGTCGTCTGCATGCAGACGGTCACCTCCACCCTTGAGCTGAAGATCCACGGCACCTTCCACATGCAGAAGCTCTCCACTGGTTCTGGACTTTCAGGAACTGTAGGAGGGAATGGAATTGGAGGAGGAGGAGCAGGGGGAAATGGCTCAGCTTCGTCGTCCCCTAACGGGCAGCTTCAGCAGCATAAGCTGTATAAATGCGCCTTCTGCCTAAAAGAGTTCAAGAACAAAGGGGAGCTAGTGAAGCTGGATGTCAACGGCCTGCCTTATGGCCTCTGTGCCGGCTGCATGAGCAGGTAGGGAGCTGTTTTTTATTATTAAGCTTCCATGCAGACAGACAGAGATTTTTTTCAACAAAAAAAAAGGAATTCTGTGCTTGTTATTTCAGAATTTTCAAACATTTTTATATTAATAATGTTTTTCTCCTTAACACAATCACCACAAAGCACACCTCCTTACAGATTATTCTCCATGGCGTACATGGAAAAACATACCTGCATTTATTTGGACAGAGTTTTGGATAGAGAATAATTGTATTGCACAAGTGTTTTAACATGAAAAAAAAAAAGGTAAAATAAATAAAATGCTCAATCAAAACAGGGGTACAAACGGCCAAAGCCCCAGCCAAGGAGGAGCTGCAACGCCCGGGGATACGCAGGGAGAGAAGGCCCTGGCCGGGCTGCGGTGTCCGGAGTGTGGGGTGAAGTTTGAAAGCCTGGAGGATTTGGAGAGCCACGTTCAGACAGATCACCCCGAGGTCAGCCCTGAAACCAGCGCATCAGGAAAGAAGGCTGAGGCTTCACCTGCACCTAAGGTGAGATAAGATAGACTGAGATATTACTGGAAGGTAAATGCTTTTCTGGAGTTTGATTTGGCTTTGGCAACACTTTTGGCTAAGGTGAGGAGGAATCTTGGTAACCTGAGTCTATTTAGAAAAAAAACAGTATTTATTTTCATTTTATCTAATCTTGACCTTTGAAACAGACTGCAAGTAAAGATCCTAGAACCAAAGATTTTAAGTTCCTGTTCTATTCTGCTTGATGTAGGTCAGATAATATGAAAGGAGCTGATCTAGAATAGCCTGTAAATAAGAATAGGCCAGTAACATGTGGACAGGTAAAAACCAACAAGTGCATACAACAAACAGGGAGTTTACATATTCTAATGTTAAAAACTATCATATGCTCTCCAGGTATAGGGAAAAGTATTTTCAATGACTGGTATTCAAAGGGTCTAAGATTTGTGGCTGATTTATTTCAAAATGGTGATTTTATGTCATTCAATCAACTCCAGACCAAATACAGAATACCAAACAGCCACTTCTTTGGTTTTCTCCAAGTTAGGCATTTTGTCCAATCAGATCTGATTATCCCCACTGATCAACCATTGTTGAGCTCAATTGAAAGTTTTCTTCTCAATTTTAGTTTAAATGCTCTCAATGACAGAAAAATAATTTGCCTTTTTTATGACAAATTACATCCTATTAATTGTGATAGGGTTGAGAGAACTAGGGAATTATGGGAAAGGGACTTGGAGGTTGAACTTAGTGCAGAGGCATGGTCAGGTACCTTTGTTTCAGCTAGGAAAATCTTTACATGTAATCGACTCAAAGAAAGCCAATACAGAATATTACATAGACTTCAGCGAACACCACAATTTTTAAACAAAATGAATCCTCAGATCTCCGCCCTCTGTGTGAAGTGTAAAAAAGAAGTAGGAACTTACTATCACTGTGTTTGGCAATGTCCCTTAATATCCAAGTATTGGAAAAATGTTGCCCAGGAGCTTGGCTTAATTTTTCACAGAACAATAAAACTAGAGCCCGCATTGTTTCTCCTGAACTTACCTACGCAACAGTTTTCTCTATCAACAGGACAGCTCGTTCTAAAGGGTAAACTTCTGCTCCTAGCGAGGCGATGTATTCTGTTTCAGTGGATTCAGGAGAAGCCTCCATCAGTCACGCAGTGGTACAGAGAAACATTTAAGGTTTTTCCTATGGAACACCTCAGTGCTAAATTAAAGGGCAATAACAACCTATTTTATAATATTTGGCAACCCTTCATAGATTATCTTCCCACTGATCTGGTTGGCTTATTGCAGAAAGGGTGCCCACACTTTATCTTCAAAAATACATCATAGTCATGTTTTTCCCTTTGACATGTAATTTAGGTAGATAAGATTGTATCTGGTATGATATATGTTATTACGACCCATGTATGTTATTATTTTTATTTTTAAATATATATATATATTTTTATTTTTATTTTCATTCAGTAATTTGGCTACGTCTGTGCTGTCTTGTTCTGTGTTTGTTATGTTAAAAAAATGAATAAAATATATATTAAAAAAAACAAAAAACTATCATGATTTGCATCTCCAATATTATTACTATTATTATCACAAAAGAGGCTGCGTTAAGGGAAATGAAGCCTCACACTATCTAAATATGGACAAAAAAATACATCTTAATATGAAAAAACTGCATTTAGCAGGTAGAGACATCTTTAGGAGTTAATGAAACCCAAAAATCATGCTGCTGGTGTGTGTGTGTGTGTGTGTGTGTGTGTGTGTGTGTGTGTGTGTGTGTGTGTGTGTGTGTGTGTGTGTGTGTGTGTGTGTGTGTGTGTGTGTGTGTGTGTGTGTGTGTGTGTGTGTGTGTGTGTGTGTGTGTGTGTGTGTGTGTGTGTGTGTGTGTGTGTGTGTGTGTGTGTGTGTGTGTGTGTGTGTGTGTGTGTGTGTGTGTGTGTGTGTGTGTGTGTGTGTGTGTGTGTGTGTGTGTGTGTGTGTGTGTGTGTGTTCTGATGCCTCTGTGTTTTTAGCTTGCGAGCGTGCTCGTGTGTATGTCGGTGTGTGTCAGCTGAACCCCACTGGGTCCTGCGGCTGGGGCGTGCTGAGGCATTGTGGGAGCTGTTCGCTCTACTTGATATTGACAGTCAGCCTCCCCGGGACTTTGCGGCATGTCTGTCTATGTGTGTGAGAGTGTGTACTGGCAAGTGCGTGTGTCTGTCTGTTCGGAGTGTGCGTGTGTAAGAAAGTGTGTGTTGGAGGCAGTTCCAAGGGACACTCTCTGTCTTACCTGCACCTTTGTTTCTGCTTAGTCTAACAGCACAAAGCAGACAAAGTAGGATTTCTGTGTGTGTGTGTGTGTGTGTGTGTGTGTGTGTGTGTGTGTGTGTGTGTGTGTGTGTGTGTGTGTGTGTGTGTGTGTGTGTGTGTGTGTGTGTGTGTGTGTGTACTCAGTTTAGCAGGCTGGAGAGATAGTGGAAGTGGGGCCTTTGTGTATTTTGTATGTGTTTGTGCATGAGTGATCGCTGTGTGCCATGAATGGATAAGCAGAGCCTCCTCTTCTCTCTCTCTCTTTGTTTCTCTGTCTCTCTCCCTTGTTTCTCTGGCTCTTTCTATGTCTTTCTCTCTTTTTTTTGTCCTCTTTTCTTCCACACTCCTTCCTTCTGTTTCTGTTTCATTGCCTCTTCCCTTAATCTTTTTTCCTGTTCACTCCCTCCCTTATTCATTTCTGTCCTTCTCTCTCATTCTCTGCAGAGGTCCTAGATGTGTGTGTGTGTGTGTGTGTGTGTGTGTGTGTGTGTGTGTGTGTGTGTGTGTGTGTGTGTGTGTGTGTGTGTGTGTGTGTGTGTGTGTGTGTGTGTGTGTGTGTGTGTGTGTGTGTGTGTGTGTGTGTGTGTGTGTGTGTGTGTGTGTGTGTGTGTGTGTGTGTGTGTGTGTGTGTGTGTGTGTGTGTGTGTGTAAGCGCAACTTCTCCTTCAGCCCTTCCTCCTTTTCATTCTTGCTTGATTAGTGTGAGACTTTTAAGGTTCACATGTTGTGCATATTGAGACTTCAGTAAAAAAAAACTTCCTTATTTACTGCTTTTTTTAATGGCTTGTCACTGAAAAATAAATTAAGTCCCCTTTTCATCATTTGAGCTTGAGAGTAAATTGCTAAGGTATTTTTTCCATCATAGAAAATATTTTTTTTGATCTATAGAAGTCTTTCTTTGTGTGTTTTTGGTCAGCTATTTCTAACATGAAAAATATAGTTTTAAGTGTTTCGTTTTTCTTTATTTGACAGAAAAAGACCTACCAGTGTATTAAATGCCAAATGACATTTGAGACGGAGAGAGAGATCCAGATTCACGTCGCTAATCACATGATCGGTGAGTGATACTCTTTTCCACACGTTACGCTACTGACTGACTGTGTGTGTGTGTGTGTGGTGTGTGGTGTGTGTGTGTGTGTGACACTGATGTTGCACTTTTGTGACTGTAAATGTCTTGTCTCTTAATTTACCAACACTGCTTTGGCAACTTTTTGTTTTCCCAATCACAATTCAATGAAATGCTTTCAGACACTGTGACACACATAAACAGGTGTGAGACTGAGAGGTGAACTGAATATCTGTCAGACGTCTTGTCTGACACTTGTACCAAAGCTGCCCCTTCTGTGTGTTGCAAACATGTCAGGAATCTGTGGAACTCACAGATCCAAACTTTATACATGGAGGGCCTGATTCACAAAAGGGTTGCACGGATTTGCACATAATAAACCTGTGCGTCTCTGTGCACTGGTGCTGTTTGTGTGTATTTAAATGAGCCATTATGCATACATTTTGGGAAATAAACTGCCCCTCTTTCCAGGCAAATCAGCCTCATTGCAATAACTGTATAAAGGCCCAAACAGTCATCCTGTGCATTTAGAGTGTAAATAATGATATTGCTGCTGTGAGTAAGTGGTAACTGCACCATAGTATTTATACGAGATATCACACCAAACTTTCCAGTAATCAGGACAACTATTCCATCTGAATAGTTAGGTGAATTAAAAATAATGTGACAAAAATTACTGACATTACTATTATTGATACAATGGGGGTTATATCAGTTCATGGCTCACAGTGGCTGGACCATGCACACTTCTTCCACCTTTCTGGAGACAGTTGCGGACAGAGGGGATGCAAGTGTTCCCCTAACTTGCTTCATCAAGGGAGGAAGCTTTAAACAAGTCAAGTTTATTTATATAGCACATTTCATACTACAAGCGTAGACTCAATGTGCAGGGAAATATTATTCGAGTTTGGCATCAGAATTAACTGGAAAAAAGTGTCCCCTCCCCTCATAACTTGTCATCTATGGGTGAACAGAATGAGTTTTGTAGAGAATGTAGGTGCAGATAGCTTCTTTTTACATTGAGTGGCAAAGATTAGATCACTGCGCTGGACAACTTCATAGGCATGTTTGGATCACAAGTGTGCGATATGCTTTGTGAATAAGACCTTGAGACAGAGCAGATAGATGGAGCAGCTGTGGTTCAGTGGTCGAATCGGTCGTCCCTCAACCGTGGGTTGGGGGCTCTTGCAGTCACATGTCAATGTGTCATTGGGCAAGACACTTAAACCCAAGTTGCTCCCCCTGCTTTGTCAGCAGTGTGTGAATGTGTATGAATGGGATAGTTAATACTGATGGACACTTTACACAACACCCTCTGTCATCAGTGTGTGAATGTGTAGGTGTGACCTGCAGTTTATAAACACTTTCAGTAGTCAGAAGACTATATACAAGCTAAAGTCCATTTACCAATAATGGGCAATTTCTGGTTCTAAAAGCGGCCATTTGAAAACATACCTAAGACAAGAATTTAATTTGAGATAAGTTTTGTATGAACTATATTAGGAAAAACCCACACATTTTTATTTTTTCTGAAACAATGCAATCAATAATTATAATCAAAAAACATTGCAACATAATGAGTATGATTAAGAAGTCGCTCCCTACAAGTGTACCTGTGGTCACTTTTTTGTGCCTTCCCAGGCTATAATCTATCAAACTTAATAAGCAAGCCATAGCCACCATGTGTGGTAAGCTTCAACATTTTAGTCTCACTAAGTTCTGTTTAGTGCTGAGAACCTACAAAAGGGTTGTCGAGAGCATCTTTTCTTAGTGTTGTGTGTGTGTGTGTGTGTGTGTGTGTGTGTGTGTGTGTGTGTGTGTGTGTGTGTGTGTGTGTGTGTGTGTGTGTGTGTGTGTGTGTGTGTGTGTGTGTGTGTGTGTGTGTGTGTGTGTGAGATTAACTAAATACTTGTGTTTAGAAGCTGCCTCCATAGTTCAGAGTCTGTTCTTTTGAGCTTCCCCTGTGACAGTTTTCTCTGTTTGCTACTAATTTGCTGCCTTAGCATTTCTGTCGTCATGGAGATTAACGAGGTGGACCTGTGAGTTGTTCTGGGGCACAAATGCTCTGCACCCCCCACCTTCTGCCCTGTGCCAGACCTGACAGGCAATCCCAGAGTCACTGGTGTACTCCAATGTGTCTGTGTGTGCGTGTGTGTGTGTGTGTGTGTGTGTGTGCGTGTGCGTGTGTGTGTGCGTGCGTGCGTGCGTGCGTGCGTGCGTGCGTGCGTGCGTGCGTGTGTGTGCGTGTGTGCGTGTGTGTGTGCGCTGACATTGCTCTGAATCTTCTGGTAGTGTCTTGAGACGTTAGATGAGAGCGTTACAACAGAAGTACAGGTGGAGTAACTTTTCCTGCCTCCCCTGCAGACCCCACACACACACACACACACACACACACTCTGTCATCACACACTCTTTGTCTCCCACACACTATCAAAGATGGACCAACATGGACAAACACCCTGGCACGCACACATGAAAGAACACACACAGGAAGTAAGTTTCTACCATCTTTTACCTCCTGTTTCTCTCTGTCGTCTGCTTCCTTCTCCACCAACATTCCTGACACAACTCCCCTTCATTCTCTCTATTCTGTCCTTGTTTACCTGTGACGCTCCTCTTTCTCATCATCCGACCATCTTTGATCTGTTCCTCCACCCTGACGCTCCCGCCGGTCTCTCTTTTCTCCCATTGCCACCCCTTCCCTTCCTTTAATGACAGATCCTCTTCTGCCTCTGTCTCTTTTTTTTCTTCTTTTCCCAGGATTCCCCAACCCCCCCCCCCCACACACACACACACACACACACACACACACACACACACACACACACACACACACACACACACACACACACACACACACACACACACACACACACACACACACACACACACACACACACACAATCACTCACTCACATACCTACCCACACTCAATCACACATACATGCAGTCCCTCACAGTGGTGGCAGTTTTGGGTTAATTAACATGCTAATTGTGTGAAAACCTTGCACAGATTAATTATGACATTGAGGCAGATAATTTTTTAAGAGCTTGCCCACTTCCTTTTATTACACTTTCAGCTCAGATAGACACTGCCACCCCAAGAATAAAGGAACGAAAACAAGAAATAAACTGTTTTTTTTTGCAAAAAAGCATTTGTGGTTCGAAAATCTAGACATCTGAATTTATTTTTATTTTTTAATTTTCAAAGTTTTTGTTTCTTGAGCTCTGTTAATCCCTGCCTTCACTGAGGTAAATATGTAGATATCTGTGTGTTATGACCTGACGCAACAAACCTTTGAAACATGGATACAGATTTTTATCCAGACCTAGCAGCAACATTTTTTTTTAAATTCTGCTCTGAGGTGAGGTGTCAGACAAAATGCAATTAGTGTGAACTGTTAAATAAAACTTGGATATGTTTGGCGTTACAAGAAAGTTTTCTCAAGCCCTAAAGCTTTTCTCTTCAAGTCTTAGATCAAACTGCATTTAAACTGTATTTGTCTCATATTCAAATGACCTGTTTCTCCCTTTCCTTCTTAGTGAAGGTTATGAAGCTTAAATTAAACTTTCTACAGGGTTTATTACACCTACAATCGATAAGGCCGAGTGATTTATTATTGTGTGCCAGCTTTACTCGTTTGTGAGATTTCCTTTTCATGAATTCATTGTATAAGAAAAGGTATTGTATTCTCTATTAATAGCCCAGGCTTTTGTTTACTCCGCTCTATAATATGAACCTGCCTTTATTTGGTATAGGCGTTGGTACGAGACCGGCCTTTAATGATTTTCAATCAAAACTCATGCTCAGCATGACGGAAAAGACTATAAAATAGCACATTTACACCAGAACGAATATTTAAATGATGTGTAAGACATGAACATACCAATAAACAAATTAATTTACAAATCACTGATTTGATGTTACTTTTTAAGACAGCCCTTCCATACTAACCTGCTGCACTGTGGGAGGAGAGGCAGACAGCCTTGATAATATATTTTTGATCTGCAAACTAATCAACACTTCATGCATTCAAGCCTCTAAGACCTGTCTTTATTTGTCAAAACCAGGCTGGTCTGATTATGGGCCTTAAATGGTGATGGGCTTTTATTTAAAGTTTTACTGTACTTTTACTATAAGAACACACACAAACATGACATGCTGATGCTGAAAAACACGCTCCTCCACATGCTTATGGTGTGGGCGTACTTGACACCTATACACAGAGAAATGTACACGTAGGTATCAGCAGATAAAATATGTGAAAACGAGAAAGCAGTCTCTTTCTGTTCTCTCTGCCTCGCTCATCAGGACACACACTCACATATTTAATCTAGCTACCACTGGAAGGAGTGCTTGTGTCACTTTTGATATTCTCTCATGTATCAGTGAAACACCCCAAGGCTTCAGTTTAACTTTCAGCCTCTCTTCCTGTCTGTTGGTTATTCCAAGTGAGCGAGGGGAAGAAAATCTAAAATAACATGAAACATTAAGAGATGGAAAGAGATTTACTCAAACCTGATACCTTTATCAACAGTTTCACTGGTTGATGGAGAGGAGAGGAGAGGAGGCAGTTTCCTATTGGCTGACTGAGTCCAGTAACGTGATTGTCACATTGCTCCATGGGTAATACATGGTGCACCCCACGGTCCTGTTAATTATGCTGTCAGAAAGAAAGAGAGACAACATTCAGGCAGATAGAGGAAGAAGGGGTCAAAGTGAGAAGTCTGGAGAGGAATCTTTGTTGTGCTGAGGGAGAATCAACACAAACATGACAGCTCCACCTGCATGTGAGCACAAACCAGCAGCAGTCATCATATTCATAAGGATAGTTTGATTTCATTATTTTAAAATGGGTTTTTTTGTTTTTATCTACTCCATATTTACTCATAATAATAATAATAATAATCATAATAATAATACGTTCATTTTGTGTAGCGCTTTTCTAAAAACTCAAAGACGATAGATATACTTTATTTCAGACCCATAGGTCCATATCATCTTACGAAAGCAGAAGAAATATAAATACAGGACATCAACACAGGGATCAAATCACTACAGTTCACCATTTTTCAGTTATTAAAATACAAAGAGACATTTGCACCAGTGTTTCCAAAAATACGGGGAACACCTTGTGTCTCTTAGTGTGGGCTGAGTGAGTGAGACACTATGATTACATTTTCTGAATCAATTAAACAACACAAACCTTTACATACATTTTCTCAATACAGCATGAAATGTGGAGACATTATGAGTAACAAACATTTGACTTGCACTCGTCCAGTTTGGTAATTTGAGAAATATTCTGAATGCATCATTATAAGCCACCTGTAACTTTCTAGTTTTAGTTTTACTGTAATTGCACCACAAGTAAACTGTATACAACAGAGGAGTACAGTAACCTCTGAACAGCTTTGTTTTAACATCGTCTGTGCACAATTTGAGTGCCAGGATATTAGCATAACATTAATCCAATAAAGCCCAATGATAGACTCACAAAAAAAATCCTCCCAATTTGCTGGAAGATGTTTTATTTCTTCATATTGTTCAAATTTTAGCCAATAAGGGAGCATCGTTTTGGGGTTTGTAGAGAGAGAGGTTGAAACTGGTTCAAATGGTGGCAGAATTAAGAAATATCATGAATGTGAGTGTGAAAAGGACTTCACACTGACACGATGAGGATCTAGCATTAAAGAGGAGACCCAATGATACGACTGGTGCTTTTAGCCCCAGTTTCTGCTTCACTGTCATAGTATAGTCACACTCTGTGTGTGTTCCTACTAGCTCTGGCTCTCACACAGCACACAAGTTAATTAAAACACCATGTGGTCAATGTCCTGCTCTGGAGGCAGAGCAGAAGATAGTGAGAGAAGGGAGCATATGATTGTAGTGAAAAAGAAAGTGTGTATAAATGATGAAGAGGCAGAAGGAAACAAATCACTGAATCTAGTTCCCTCTTGATGGATACACAGGCTCTACAACTTTTACTGAGTTTATAAGGTGTCATCATGTAATGTCAGGAAGATTCACCTTTAGACAGACAAGTAAAAAACACAAGATTTGATCTGTTATCAGCGAGCGGAAATTTGCCAAGGGGCAAGAGTGCAAAAAGACCCATACAGCAAAGACTTGCAAATAATATGTCAAGTAGAGCCTAAAGACACAAGAAAATAAAATGACTTATTGTTGAATATTCACAAAAATGTAAACAAAGTAACTGTTGTATAAAGAACCACAGGCTAAAGATAAAATAGGTTACTCTGAAAGGCTCTGTAAGTGTAAGAATACTCTAATAGTTGGTGTATCTTTTAGTGTTTGGATTTCTGGTTCTGAAAATAAATTAGAAATAAAAAATGTGGTTATTTGATTTTTGTTTAAAGATCAATGTTGAGACATTTTATCCCGTGCTTAAAGATCTCTGACACACTGCAATCCATGTGGTGCTCCTGCCCTGTTGATGACAACATCCAGTCTCAGAACATGAAACAACAAACTTATTATTTCATTTCTGCTCTCTCGTAACCAAACAAAAATCCAATAACCAAAAGAAACACAGACTGCTAACGCTAGCTTGTGTTGATTGATTGTTGACCGACTTCAAGCTGTGTTTTCTGGAATGAAGCCTCACCCTGTACATGTTTCATACAAACCAGCTATTTTACTCTCACCACCACAGGCCCAAATTTAACTTCCAAAAGTAGCCCAAGTCTATGTAAATTGATTAAAATAGACCCTTGAAATACCCAGAATGCACTTTACCAAAGAAAGCTTAATATCAAGTAACAGGGAAGAACCACTTGAACATTTGTAATGTTTATACTAGCCTTGAAGAGGGAATAATGTTGAAACATTTGTAGTGCTCACATTTAATGTAGTTGAAAGACACAAGCATTCACACACAGCCTCAGTCCATCTCCCACACACTGAGGAGAGAGAGAAAGAGAGAGAGAGAGAGAGAGTAAAGGAGTTTGTGCCTCGGGTACCGTCTTGCCACCTGAGAATTGTTTTGGTGTATTTGAGTGTGAGACAAAAGCCGAAGAGCAAACACAGGCCACGTTCATATGTGATTTTAAATACAGTTGAATATGAACAAGGATTCTTCAGAGTGATAACAGACTTTAATGAGTGAGCTTTTGTGCGTGCCTTCCTGTGTACATGAATATGTTTCTATGACAGACAGGAAACAATCTGTCTATCCAGGTTTTTGTATTGTGTGGACAGGGGCATATCCCACCTGTGTGTGTGTGTTTGTGTAATCACAGAGCGGTGCATGTTCAGTGCTTCTTGCCCCCCATGCTGCTCAGCAGGTGGGAAGTGAATGTAGTTCTTGAAGAAGTGGAAATGAGAAGAAAATTTAGAAACCTTTCTTTTTTCTCTGGCTGAGCACACAAAGTGGAGAGGTGGGGGGTGGGGGGGGGGGGGGGGGGGGGGTGTATATGGGGGGTTAGCGGAAAGATGAGAGAGGACATAAAAAATAGTCGGAGCACAATGGCAAAGGCCGGCATTGTAAAGGAAGGCTGACAGGTTTCATATCTCTGCATGTTGAACTGCCCGGTAAGATTAGTTATTTCTCAGAAAACAAACCATGTTCACCTCTTTCTATCTGCATCCTCTATAAATGTACCCTGATTATTTTTGTGACAACTGCATCACCTGTGCCATTCACATTTTTATATTTTTTACTCTCAGATATCCAAAGGTCTATCCAGGGTTGCAAGGTTACATCTTTGTTTCTTGTTCAGGTTAACTTTGAAAGTAAACAACACTTTTTATAGATACATAGCCTAGCTTTGCAAAGGCATCCCCACTTTTTGATGTTTACAACAGAAAATGGTCCCAGCCAAGATGCAACCCCCAACCAACACCACTGAACACACAAAGATACACACACTCATGCACACACACACACACACTCATGCACACACACACACACACACACACACACACACACACACACACACACACACACACACACACACACACACACACACACACTCATGCACACACACACACACACACACACACACACACACACACACACACACACACACACACAAACATTCCTAAATAAGGTCCATGACAGCATGTTGTGAGTGTTGCATGCAGCCACTAATGCTTTACTAATCACCTCAGTCTGGAATTCACAGCACGGGTCCTCACTTCTCGAACACATGTAGACACGCATACTTCTCCTCTTCTTCACACGGACAAACACACACACACACACACACACACACCCACACACACACAAATACCTAACATGTGTGTCTGCTCTAAACTAGTGCTGTGTGTGTGTGTGTGTGCACAAAGAGCAGCCCACAGCATGTCCTCTCATGTTTCCACTGGTCTTTAATCAGGGACCAATCTTTAATTAGCATACTAACTGTAACTCTTACTTTGTTCTGCCAAGGACTCTATTTCACAACCTCTTGTTCTCTCAACATACTTGTACTTCTACTAACATTAATAACCCCTGCCGTTACTCCCCTCCCTCCATTTATTTTCACTGTCACTTTAGCTTCCATCTGCAGCAGCATTAAGATGTCCGTTAATGTCTCCATCTTTGCGTCCATGCCAATGTGCCACCACTTCAAAACCAAATGTCTCATGTAGTTCAAGGAACGAGTGTGTGACTTTGTGAGCTCCTCATAGACGTTGCAAAGAAAGGTTTTTCAGCGGTTCATTAGCATTACAGTACAACTGGGAAGAAATGGCCTTGCTTGATGATGTGTCACTATCAAGTTATCAATCCACTTTTTTTTTACCTCCCCCACACACACACCACTTTCACACTCAAATTTACTAACCCTGCCCATTTTCTCCTCCGCTCTCCCCCATCCCCACCTGCCTATTGGATGGCCCGTAGAAGAGCCCACCTGTCGGCAAGGTTTGTCCCCTTTCTGTCTCCTTAGCTCGCACTGTGAGCAAAGCAGCATTGTGCTGTCTCACTGCCTGCACATCAGCATTTCATTCCCTTAATTTTTATGATAACGAAAGAGATGAGTTATCATGTTGAATATGCTATGATTTAACACAAGATGTTTTTAAAAAAAAAGCCACATTGCATGATGTGGAAGAAGATTTGGAGTCAGAAATGTAGCTTAAATTAGGCTACAAATTGTGAAGAATCGGCACAGACCTAAGAGCAGTACAAACTGTTTCCATAAAAATATGAAGGGATGATATTAAATGGGACACTTTTAAACCAAATCTTTGCACTACTGCCCCTCACCTAAACTCCTCATTCACCCTATTTCTTGCTCGAGCTGCATGCTTCATCGTCCCCTCCACCTCATACACCCCACACACACACACACACACACACACACACACACACACACACACAGATGCCTTCGAGGTATTGAGTGGCCACTCACCTGGATCTAAGTGCTCCCTGTGGAGTGTGGTGGCTAATGATGTGTCCTCAGCATGAGCTTTACTTACTTATTTACATCAATGCACTCTAATAGAGTTAGGTAGCCTTCCCCATTCACATTCTCAGCTTATCTGATAATTAGTAGCAGGAGACATACTTTGAAACTGTCTTCTGACACATTTCAACTGGCCAGGGTCGGCATCAGTTCACTCTAAATATTTCATTCTAAAAACCTGTAACAGAAACCGTTTTTTTTTTCTTAAAGGTCCCTGAATGAAGTCAGTTACTTTTCACTTTTAAATGTTAATGTCACTTTGAATACCAAAACTAACTTATGAACCTGGCCGTGTGGAGTGATGCATCACATAAACACAGCTCGCTTTTTTGGTTTCTTGAGGTTGCTCTTATCTGACGGTTCAGAGGAGTCAACCTGCAGTCAGCCTGTCTGTTAGCCTGCAGTCAAATCTGTGATGCGCTTGACTAGTAATGTCGGGCTGCTGTCTAAGCAGCCGTCCCAGGGGCTGTGGCTGAGCTGGTATGTGATGTGTGCACACATCTTTCCGTGCTTCCAAGTGCCCCCCCTCTCTCCTTTTCTGACACACTCCCTCCTTTTTCACACCTCTCTGTATGTGTATGTGGCAGCATCCAGGGTCTGGTGTGGTAACTTTGTGTCACTGAAGACTTAATGAGGCGATAAAGAAGCTTTTAGAGTCAATGGAGGTGGATAATGTGGTTGAGAGTTCGTGTGTGTGTGTGTGTGTGTGTGTGTGTGTGTGTGTGTGTGTGTGTGTGTGTGTGTGTGTGTGTGTGTGTGTGTGTGTGTGTGTGTGTGTGTGTGTGTGTGTGTGTGTGTGTGTGTGTGTGTGTGTGTGTGTGTGTGTGTGTGTGTGTGTGTGTGTGTGTGTGTGTGTGTGTGTGTGTGTGTGTGTGTGTGTGGGGTGGAGGGCAGTCTTTGCCACTGGCTGGCTACATGCAGCTCTCTTTTGCCCTGATGCACCTGCACTAATAAGCTGCAATCCACTCTGCCTTCTGTCTTGTAATGTTTGCATGGGTTCCCTTCAAAAGCCCTGTATGAAGAACATTTATTCATTGAGTCACATTCATTCATAGTGTTTTCCTTTCCCCCTCTGTTTCTACTAATACCAAAAGAGTACTGCAAAATGCAGCATTTCACAGATGCATGAACAGGAAGATGTCAACATCCCCTTGAACCAAAGCAATGTGAAAATAAGTGGACAGTTTGTGAAACTGTGTGACAAACACTGTTATGAAGTACTACAGCTTATTCAAGAGTCCTCTCTTTGATAAACAGGGATTTCTTCAGAAGAATCAAACGTAAAGCTGTTTTCACACCCTTCATCCAGTGGCACCTCCCCTCAGAGACCTCAGCTCATACTGTCACTTTTTAAACTGCACTCATTGTGTCACTACAGGTGTCTTAATGACATTGATTCTGTCATAACTGCTCCTGCAACGTTTACTACTTATCGTCTGAAATGTGAGATTTGGTGTGTAGTTAAAAAGCCATGTTAAGAAATGTGTGTTTTGAGGTGGGGTTGTATGACATGCTTGTCTATAGTAAGCGTGTTACCCACAGGAGATGTCGGTTAGCTCAGCCCCTTTATTGAGAAAAGGCTGCAGTAAACTGGCATGGAAGCTAGGCTATACACTTGGAGCCAAATGTTCAATAATAATAATAATTTAGCTAATTCTAGGAAAACCAACATTGATATCAAGGACGATGTGAGTGTGTGCTATATTTAGAAAATGTTCTGCTTATTACTTTGCCATCTGCAATCCAATTTATTTCAGCACTTCTTATTAATGCACCAAATACGTGTTCTTATGCCTGCAGCGCACTGGCCCTGCAGAGTACGTGTCTCTAGAATTCTGCCTTGTAGACTGATAGTTATATTGTGAACTTTGACATGTTTGAGATTATTTAAAGTAACAGATTTATCAAGATAACCCAGCTGACAAAACACAGGATTGTCTGTAAAGTTTGTTATTCCAGCTCAGTTTTACTACTGGACAGTTTCTCACTAAAGGGGCGGAGACGAGCTCCTGCAGCTAAAACCCTTCAGGTTGACAAGTACCTCAACCATCCCCACTTCAAAAAACAAACAAACTACCAGTTTAGGTGGTGTTACGAGAAAAAGAGGTATCCACATTATACATGGCCAGCATGTATATTTAAGAACCAATCTTTCAGTTTGATCATCCTGTGGAAGAAGTTTTAACTTTGTAGAGTTACACTACTACTAGTTAGACTACATACATTTAAATGTTATTTAAACATGCATATCTAGTCAAAAGTCAATATTGTATGACATATTCTAAGGTTAACATGGTGCATGTTTTTATTTAATGCTAAGACAGAGACATCCAGCAAACACAATCAGTACCAAACACATGGTCTCACTGCACACTCATGATCAGTCTGAGCTGGATGTTGGTCTGCACTGTGATGGTATGAACGTAGGAACAGATGACAACACACAACCCCCCCCCCCCGCCTTCCTGCCTCCCATCCCTCCCTCTATCCATCCTTCCCTACATCCCTTCCTCCCTCCCTCCCTCGCCACCTGGAGCCAGCGAGCCGTGACACCAGAGGGAGGGAGGGAGCGATGATGAAGGGACGAGGGACTGGGATGAGGAGGAGGAGAGAGAGGACTACAGAGGGCTAGATGAAGGAGAGAAGAAGAAAGGGGAGGATGTGAGAATGAAAGATGGGGCATATGTAGGAATATATTAATAGAGGAAGATAGAATTCAGAAAGTTTTTTTTAAGAATAGATTTATTTTTGTGATGTCAAAGTAATAAAGGGATTAAGAGAAGTAAAAAAAGGTGCATAGAGCAATCTTTGTATAATGAAGTATTAAACTCATATCGCTAATAGAAAAGTGACTTATTAGCTTAATGCCTTGCTTGTTTGCAAAAACATCTCTGCTTACATCATTTGCATCATTTCTTTTTTTTATTAAATACTGTAAATAGACAAATACAACACAGTCCATAGGAACATGGGAGACTCTTCCATGTGCAGAGATTTACTAAAGAAAGACACTTTTTCTTGTTGTATTTAAGCATGAACTATCCAGGACTATTTAAATAGTGTTCCTTTGTTTTAGCTCTACTCTGTTTCTTATTTACATAATTACAACGGGAACCTGTCCAGTACAAACATTTTCTACTGCATCTCTGATTTTCTGATCTGGACGCGCTGGAAATATCTTGCCAGTAATTCCTGGAAAAAAAAATATTGATAAAACAACTCTTTTTCAACTCATTGCATAGTATTTCTTTAAACCACTGTGACATCCTGTTTCGAGTATTCCTCTAACCTGCTCTTGAACTGTTAAAAGAAAATGTTTTCTGTTTGTTTAGTCCCCATCACCTGCCGTCGTCTGCTTTATTGACTGTGAATGGATACATATACAGAACTGTCAGTTTCATTCTGGGGTTTTTTGTGTGCATGTTGGTGTGTGTGTTTGTGTTTGTGTTTTGGAGGCTAGGAGCGAACTGGTCCCCTGGAGAGCTCATTTTGTCGTCTTCTCGCTTGATTTACCTTCTTCTTCTTCTGCTGTTTATTACCAGTCATTACAAGCTGTTTGGAAACCTAATAGGACACACTGACAAATAGACTGGGAGACATCCAACCAGGATAGGCCTCAGAAAACAAAATAATTGTGTGTGTGCGTGTATGTGTGTGTGTGTGAGTGACAGAGAGAGAGAGAGAGAGAGTACTTGTGTGTCAGGTTTCTTGTTTGCCTGTGAGAATATTTGTAAATGCACCATCAGCTGTCTTAACTCATGTATAGAAGGTGTCTGCATTGTCTGAAGTGATGTCTTTGTTAGCTCTCCCTGTGTACATTAGTGTGTGTGTGGGATGTGAGTGTGTTTGAGAGGAATGCCCATAGATAGAGCGGTACATACCATAACTCTACCTTCAGCCCCCCCTTTGCGTCCCCCTCTCTCTCTCGCTCTCTCTCTTCCTCCTCTCTTTCTCAACCCGTCCAGGTGTGGCTGCACCAGCTGCTAAAGACAACAGGACAATTACACACACACTTGCGCATACACACACAGTGACATACACACAGGCTCCCCTCTCTATCTCTGCTGGCTAATTGTCACAAGACAAACAAGGCGCTTTGCCTTTATGCGCTTCATAAACAGGGGCCAAGCAACAATTAACTCCCTGCTTAATTCACTAACTATTCTGAATTCATTTTCTCCAGTGACAGGCACATCTGTCACAGCTGGTAGCGAGTGAGAGAGCGTGTGTTTGTGTGTGGGGAAACAGAGTTTGGGCCTGTACAGTAATGCAATTATCATATGGCTCTGAGCGCGATGCATACAGCTGATTTCTACTGTATTTTTGAATGACGGGAAATGCCTTGATGCCGTGTGTGTGTGTGTGTGTGTGTGTGTGTGTGTGTGTGTGTGTGTGTGTGTGTGTGTGTGTGTGTGTGTGTGTGTGTGTGTGTGTGTGTGTGTGTGTGTGTGTGTGTGTGTGTGTGTGTGTGTGTGTGTGTGTGTGTGTGTGTGTGTGTGTGTGTGTGTGTGTGTGTGTGTGTGTGTGTGTGCGTGCGTGCGTGCGTGCGTGCGTGCGTGCGTGCGTGCGTGCGTGCGTGCGTGCGTGCGTGCGTGCGTGCGTGCGTGCGTGCGTGCGTGCGTGCGTGCGTGCGTGCGTGCGTGCGTGCGTGCGTGCGTGCGTGCGTGCGTGCGTGCGTGCGTGCGTGCGTGCGTGCGTGCGTGCGTGCGCGCGTGTGTGTGAACAAACAAGAAGAGTCAGCATTTCAGGGTATACGACCAAAGCCATCATTGAGCATATGTTTAGTTTCTTCGTAAAAATATGACATCTATTCATTCATTTCCTCTATGATGTTATTTTATCTTCCAAAATTCTGCAAACTGGTGAAAAAATTGTTCAGGTGTTGCACTTTCATTGCATTGCACTCTGCATATTTAGTTTGTTTGGTTTCTGAATGTGTCCTACAGTCACATGTTAGATACTTTATGATCTTTGTATTTGTGTGGGAGGGGGAGGCAGCAGCGTAAGCTTTTAAAGCATCATGCTGGAAAGAGAAAGGGTATTTTCAAAAGAGAGAGTGGGATCCAGACAAAGGCAAGACAGCTTGGACATAAGTGGATATGTTCAACCTGGGTCATTATTAATCATAACTTCAATAACATTAAATGAAATCACCTGTGTACATCAAGGAAGGGAAAGACTATAAAAATGTAAATTTACACCAGTAGGGTATTGACCTGTTATGTATACAAAGTCAGGAAACCGATGAACAAATTAAGTAAAAAAAATAAGTAATTTGATCTTGCTTTTTAAGACAATATGCCAACCTGCTGGATGGCTGGTATACATACAATCATCATTATGTTTTTCTTAAGCAGATATGTAATTGTTTCTTTGTATATTTATATATTTAATCCTCTAACTAATCATTACTCAATACATAGGGCCCTCTAATTGAGACGTACCTTGATTTGTCAAAACATCATCATCAACACCAGGCTAGTAAAAGAGACTGGGCTTTTATTTGAAGTTTTACGGTATATCAGATTTTTTTGTTTGTTGAAGAGGGAAACTAAAGAGCAGCAGATAATAGGTACAAGGGAAGTGAAGAAGTGATACACATCACCAGAATGATAAGATGGTAAGTGAGACATCAAGAAAACAAGATGTTGACAGAAGTGGTGGTGATTACGCATCAATTGAGTAGATTTCTACTGATGGCAAACGGCAGGAGAGGACACAGGCTGATGCAGAGAGATAGAATCTGCAGAGGACATGGAGGCGAGGGAGACAACTGAATGCAGATCAATAGGTTGACAAAAAGAGAGAGCGCGGATGGGGATGGGTGGATAAAGATGAAAAAGCGAGAAACGGAAGGAGTGTGTGTCAGGGGCGAGAGACACAGAGAGGATGGGAGTGATTTCTACCACATTTTGGCTCACACTCAGTCCTCTTGCTGAGCAGCTGGACTTCATTAGTGGCTGGTGTTAATTACTGGAACTGTTCACACACACACACACATACACGCACACACGCACACACACACACACACACACACACACACACACACACACACACACACACACACACACACACACACACACACGCTGATAAGTGCCCACACACAAGCACATGAATACACATAAAGATACATGCACGCTCACACAGCCTGTGATTCAGGGTCACCTTGCTAGCCTTGTTTGAACCAGCAGAGAGATAGGGGGAGATGGTGCCAGACAGACAGAAAAACTCAAACTCACTCACACACACACATGTGTCAGTCCACTGTGGGAGTTTTCTGTGTTATAAATGATATTTTGAGCAGCTGCATAGAGAGCAGCTGCTAGATAAACAAGTGATACTGTGGTTGACTCCACACTATCAGAAGAGTGCATCGCACATGTTTAATAAAAGTTACAGGTCCAGATGTTTGGAGATAATTCTAAATATGATTATAAGAAGAAGATACAGATGATACAGTCTGAGGTGGGTTTCCTTTGACATCTTCTGGTGCCAATAAAGATGTTCAATTTCCACATATACCATCACAATGAGACAGTAGACTGCATGTAAGAAATTACAGATTGGGATTTCACAACAGCGCAGTAACAAAGTTCGGCTGTCAGTACACCTTTGTACTTAAACATTGCATCTGCAGGGGCGTGATATTGGTGTCTCAGTGTGTGAATTCACATTGCGTTATAGCGAAAGCATGAGGGGCACAATGTTTAAACAGCGGGAGCTTCCTAAACACACACACACACACACACACACACACACACACACACACACACACACACACACACACAGTGCCGCTCTGCCCTGCAGGCTCTGACTTTATACATTGTCTACATCCTGTTCCGCCTCTCTTAATACCTTTGATGGCATATCACTTGCAGAACATCTTTGTCTCATCATCCTTTGTTCATTACACTTTGCATGGGGGTGTAACAGGGGCGTAAATGTCCCACCTTGAACTGGCAATATGTAAGTGACACAAAGTGAAGCCAATGGGGACAAGGCTTACACCTGCTTTCTTTCTAATTGCCAGCAGGGGTTTTTCTCTACTTGTTGCTATAGGAAGTCAGATTAGATGTTAGACAACTATCTTCATTTATCTCTCCAACATCTTGTATAGTTTCTACATTATTCTCCCGTTAAAGTAAACGGGATAAAAGCAGCATCAAGGGGGATTGAAAAATGTAGGAAATATAATGTTGCAACTTTTTCATTACACCAACTTGATCACCATATGACACTTATAGACAGACATATCGCAGCAAGCTCATCCTGTTAATGCTAATATTAAACGTAACAAAGGCTGTATGTTGTTGTAAAGATGTTTCAGGCAAAAAGATGCTTGCAAGCCGGTGTTTTGGTGTAATGTGTGACCCCAGTTAACTGGTGACTCTGAGCCAATGTGTGTGTAGTCACCATAGTTACAACATTTTTTTTTTTTTAAATGTAGTCCTTGTGATTGCCTCTTTGTTCAAAATGATTAGTACATTTTGACATTATAATGAAAAGTGACTCAGCCTACAGCAACCACAGACCCATAAAGTTAAATGTTGCCAGTTAACACGGTCACTCATGTAACCGAAACACCAACATAAATTTCCAAAGCGTTTTGTTGTACAGCTCCTGGCTTTAGGGTATAAATAATATTTTTAACCAACAAGTTTTTATGGTGCTTGCTAGCGATGGCTTGGAGGTTTCATTGTTTAAAAATAAAAGTAAACGAAGTACATTTTAAGTTCAGGTGTCTGAACCTCTAAAAGATCACCGCCCTACATACTGAAAGAATTTTGTACATGAACAAGAAAGTGATTTTGTATTCCTGGATTCTATTCCACTGTCATCTGGCTTGGTGTACACATATCATGTACTTGGCATACATGCTGTATATTTGGGCCTGTTGCCAGTGGCGGTTCATTACTGATCAAGTGATTTTTGTCAGAGGAGGTTTTACAAATGTGAGTTAATTAATAGAGCAGCTGGGGTGAGAGGGGGATAGAAGGCAGGACTTAAAATATAAGCAAAAAAAATGTTTGGGGGCAAAAAAAACATTGAAAAAGCCCATGTGTGTGTTTTGTTTTAGCAGTCTTTGTAAGTCCAGAATAAGAAATCATGATTTGAGTGACAGTAGAATTCAGCACTAGCTGTTGATTCAGCACTGGACTGAAGATGACCGTTACAGGAGAGAGAGGTTTTAGAGACTGGCAACAACACAGCATGAAGTGGGATGCAAAGCCACGCTGGGAGAGGGTGAAGGGTTTCCTTTGGCTCTTAATTACACGGCAGCAGACAGGAGAAAGCAGGAGTGAAAACGAGGAGGAGAAAAAGGTTGAAACAACGGCATACACTGTCGCTCTTATCTTTCGTCTCTAAACAGATGTCGACCAGGCTGTTCTCTTTATTGCAGTACAAAGGCCCTCTGACAAAAACACACACACACACACTGCCATGTGCACACATCATCCTGGGCAAATCAATGCATTCTAGTTGCAGTAATTTCCCAAGGTGCTTTGTCTTGCCCCCCATGGGTGAGCAAGGTGACAAAGCCAGCCACGGTAGACAGAATCTCTTACTTTCCCTTCCCTTCTTTTTTTAGCCCTTGTGTGCTTTCTTTCTTTACCTGCCTTACTTTATTGCTTTCAGACTATCTGTATGTACATTTACACAATATGCACTGCTCTGCTTATACTTATATATCTACATATATTGTATTACATAGGGCATGTAAGTGATCCATCAATTCATTCATTCAGTCAGACCTTCTTCATACAACTAAATGCAAACAATTGACTATTTGCAGGACTTTGAAATCATATAAAATATAAAATAACATCTGCAGATGTGTGTTACACTGTTAGTTATTGTAGATAGGTTTGCCCAAGGTACTGCAGTGTTTTCATCTCTGTCATAATTAAGCCATTCAAGAGTGCGCTTTAAAATAAAGATTATACGATAAGCGGTTTCTTGTAATGTTAAAATAAATATTCTATTTGTATATACTCTTGTTATTGTGTGTCCACGTTAACCCTTTTCTGGTGCAGAGACGTTGTATTGCCTGAAACAATCAGTAATGAGAGATGAGCCTTTACTCGTCAATAACAGTTTAAGTTGACTCAATGATGTTTTTTAAAGTTATTATTCTACAATTATCCCTTAATGTTATTCAGAAACATGCTTCACACACATACAGTATAGGCCCCGGAAACACACACATGACTGAACAACATCCTACCTACAGTATGTGCTGATTACGTTGTTCTTTCTGAAAGTCAAATTAAGCTAACTTCTCCATTAAATTCATTCTTTTCACTGCTTTTCCTGGTCGTATTTCTGTGTGTCTCTTTAAGTTTCCTGAAACACAGGAATGAATTCCATCCATAAACCTTGACTTGGTTCTTTGAAGAAATCACCAATTAACACAACACCAGAAAGTCCAGTAGAAAGCAGTAGAAAGAACTGGAACTGTTTGATTATTATTTTTGAGTCTGACTCTAAAAAGGTTAATTTAAACTATTATTTAAACAGCCTCTGAGATATTAATATTATAATTAACCTCCAAACATTGATAGTTTGATCGCCAGTATGCAACAGTCCCAGAAATGTCCTGCACAGCATTAAACAGGTCTCCTGCAGAGCGCCATCACAATGCCAGTGCTCTGTTTTAAAGGCGCTGTGATCTGGCTGTACACTGCAGGTTTGAACACCAACATAATGATAATTACAGTCATTATGCTAATATTGTATTGTCATCTAACGTGCCTCTAGTTAAGGTGGAGCAAGTCATTTAAAAAAAAACAAAAAAAAACTTTTTTCCTCTTTCTTCTTCTGTGATCCTTCACTCTCTCCACCTCTACCTGCTCCCCTCTTACTCATCCATCCACCTCTTCATCTCATGTTCTCTAGCTCTACCTCATTCTTCCACCTCTCCTGGATGAGAGACGCTCATTTGTGACTGAGCCAACCTGCTAATGGTGGATGGCATGAAACAAAACTAGCCATGCCAAATATACACATAGGCACAACAACAACACACACACCTACACACACTCACACAGTAATTGTACATAACACGGACATCCATCTGGAAATACTGAGACATTATCTTACACACCCAGGAAACATTCCCAGGTAAAGACACACACACGGACACACATCAATGCATAGACACACAACACACTCACACTAATGTATTCACATAACACTCTGTGTGCTCCCCTCTGCATCGCTCCTGGTGCTGCGCTCCCTCTCTGCTCTGCGCCGTGCCTCCTCCTCCTCCTCTTCGTCCTCCACCCCCACCACCTCCTTCTCATTCTCCCAGTACATCTGGCACGCTCAGCTGCTGAGGAGCGCCATAATTATCCCGCCGGAGACGCACACACACACACACGCTCACGCATAGAAACACTGTGTGACGAAAGCTCACACACACTTGTCTTCGGCGATCCGCGCCGCTCCCTGCTGCTCTCCGTCACTACCGGGGCTTCATTAGAGTGTGTGGAGAGTGTGTGTGTGTGTGTGTGTGTGTGTTGATGCATGGTGCTTTTGGATGCTATCCAGATGTTTTTTTCTTTATAGTTGAGGAGTCGGGCGTGTCCTAGATGCAACTGCCCTGCTCCTGTGTGCTCAGTGTTTGGAGTTTGAGTCTCCTCCACGTGACATGCAATTCCAATTTCTTTCATTCCCTTTTCCACTTTTAACTGGCAGGTCCAGTCTGATTTAGCCATCATGCTGGAGACAGCAAGAAGGCAGCAAAGGGTGTCACTGTGTGTGTCAGGGTTAAATCTTGTTCGGATGAAGATGAAAACATGGAATCTGGGCCTTGCACATTTAAGTCTGGTTCACACTGTGCGATTTTTCCCCGTTTGTATAAAAGTGGGGTGTCATGTCAGCTCACACTGTACGACTGAATTGTTTACGACGCCCAACCAGACCTTGAGATTGACGTGCTCACACTGTACGACCTGATTGTTGGACACGGCCGGAGAGCTCACACTGTACGAGTGAAATCGGGACGGAGCGTTGACAATTGTTAATAAAGTTTGATTTGAAAAAAAAACAAAGGACGACGGTTGGTGAAAGAGAAGGAAGTGGAAGTTGTTGTAGGATATAGAAAAGTTGATACAATTGTACATATATAGATACAAGTTTCAGAAAAGTGCTGCACTGATGATCTGTACAGAAAAGTAAAAAAAAACAAAAAAAAAACGCTGGGTTGCATCCTGCCGCTGGTTGCCATGACTACAGTCCTCCCTTGTCTCTCATGATTATATTGTAGTCACACACAACTTCTGCCGGACCCTTTCATGATGTAATCTTAAAGATTTTAAATTCTAAATATCAAACATGTTTGAAATAAATCGTGGCATCCCCGACGATCGCCGGGAAGATCGGGGACGTTAAGATTGGATCTTTGTACCGCTCACACTACAAGATAATCTGATAATCGGTAGTATGAGCTACCAGAAATGAGGACCATATAAGTGGAAGGGTAAAAGACTGCAGTTATTATAATGTAAATACAATCAAAGAATTCACCACCCACACTCTCTCTCTCTCTACAGTGGTAATTGCAGGGGTGGTTTTAGTCTGTCTGGTGTCACAATGTAATTACTGGCCTGTACAGGTGAAGGAGAGGCCGAGGTCACAGTGCTGCTGCCTGGGGTAGTGTGTGTGTGTGTGTGTGTGTGTGTGTGTGTGTGTGTGTGTGTGTGTGTGTGTGTGTGTGTGTGTGTGTGTGTGTGTGTGTGTGTGTGTGTGTGTGTGTGTGTGTGTGTGTGTGTGTGTGTGTGTGTGTGTGTGTGTGTGTGTGTGTGTGTGTGTGTGTGTGTGTGTGTGTGTGTGTGTGTGTGTGTGTGTGTGTGTGTGTGTGTGTGTGTGTGTGTGTGTGTGTGTGTGTGTGTGTGTGTGTGTGTGTGTGTGTGTGTGTGTGTGTGTGTGTGTGTGTGTGTGTGTGTGTGTGTGTGTGTGTGTGTGTGTGTGTGAGACAGAAAGAGAAAGAGAGAATTTGAATGACCTCAGTGTGATTGGCAGTAATTGTTTGTACTGTAATTGTGTGTGTGTATTTATAGTTTGAGTGGCATTCAGTGTGAAAGTGTGTGCGGGTGTGTGTTTGTGAGTATGGTCTCTCTGTGCCCGCTGTGGCAGCTCAGAGTGGTGCTGGAGGTTTGATTCCCAGCACCACTTTGTGTCAGACTTACCACAGAGCCAAAAGCATTTCAGCTTTGTACAAAGTGTCTGGAAACACCTTTGCACCTTTCCACTCTATTTTCAGACCATGCTTTTAGTGTCACATGAAGCATTGAATAAAAGCACCTGCATCAGTCAAATAGTTGGGTGCTAAAGACCAATCAGGCGACAAGCTTTGATTTTCTTTTATTCACTGACATTTGAGCCTGTTGATTGCAGTCTTTCTAGAGCAGTTTTTACCCAGTCCTTTTTTACTTGATCAAAAAAATACTCTACAGCTCTTCAGAATTATGTGGTGGTATGCCTTTATAATGAAAATAATACACTTGTTTAAGATTTTTTTGACTCATTATATTTGGGTCTACTTGAATAACAGTCAGAACATTGTGCTCCGTGTCTTGTTTAACGTCCATTTGAAGATCTCCAGGACGTCTTTCCTTGATTTAAGTTACAGTTAAATCTTCTGAGGAGTAATCTTAGATATCCCAGTCAAACCAAAAATAATAACAGGTGAATTTCTAGGATTACTGAAGTAGTGACTACAAAGGGCTACCGTTTAAAATACTGCACACTTACTGCTAACTAACTAGCCTTATGGGTAAGTGCTAGTCAGTTAGGCTTTCCCACTAGCATAATAGTATGGAACTTCAACAAAAAAAGGAGAGCTAAAGGAGAAAAACGTTGTTATTTTATCTTAAATTAGGTCCTGTTTACATATTGCACATTACACATTGGGCGATTTTCTGGATAATTATAGTGCCAGATCACGCTACTGTTACAATATTTTATTGGTTCACTCAGCTTTTTACATCCAGACTGTACATTGAGGATAGAAGGCCTGATAACCAGGGCTACAGCAAGTTTAAGCTCCGGTTAGTGCTGGTTGTGTTATAGTTTGAGCACAACATTTGACCGGCATTGAGGACCATCATATAGATACTGTATATTGTTGATATTATTTTAGCAGACTAGTGATTCTTGTGCCAACTAGCAATGCTGAAATGTTTGATTGTTTTGTGGGTTGGCCACGCATATCCCTACAGTACACACACACACACACACACTCTGATATCCAGATTTTCAGCGATGGCATTGTTGGCAGTTTCTCTGCACTAACAGAGAGAAATGTGGATCCAGGCACATTTCAACAGGTCATAGTTTGCTTGATTTGTCCTACATGTAAGGGGACATAGATCCACGTTATACCATATTTATTGATTATACGACATGCTAGTTAAACTGCTAATACATCTAAGGAGAGAATATCTTTGACACAATGACTTGAAATCCCCACGCACATAATGAGAAGCTATGGGACTGGTCGACTGGCCTGGTCTTGTTGGCTTCAGCTCCACTGTCTTCCCCTCCTTTAATCCCTGATGCTCTCTCCTGCACTCCATCATACTATCTCTCCCTACAACTCCCCCCCACCAGTGCCTCCCTCTCTTCATTGTCTGTCCACTTCCCCTAAGGTAACAGGTTCCCCCATGAGATTCTCTGGACTCGCACACACACACACACGGACACACACACGCAGACACACAGTGCTAGAGGCCTAGAAGTGTAATTTCCCCAGTGTTCTCCCTAACCTGGAATATCTGACACTGTGACACCAGAAAAGAAAGGGAGTCTGTGTGTGCGTTTGTGTGTGTGTGACTGTCCATGTGTGGATGGGGAGATTTTAAGTTTTGCAAGAGGGGAGCGAAAAAAGGTTTTCTTCTGTTATTTTCTTCTTTGTGAGTGCTTACAGGAACTGCCTGGTTCCTGTTAGGTTCCTGCCTGGAGGATGAACAGGACAAGTCAGGGGGCTTAGGGGTGAATCACATAACTACAAGGTTAAACAGGACTAGCTTTACTCTACCATTCAATGCACCTGCAGTATGTGAAGACATACCAGTTAGTGAGTTTAACTGTTGTATGAATGAGGGGCTTGGGTCGCCCAAGTGGGGCACTGATGCAGGAGTGACATGAAGTTAAACATTCTATGGTAGTAATACTTTTAAATAGTAGTTTAAAGTAGCAGAAGCACGCTAACTAACATCAACGAAAGATAGATACATGTTTACTCCTGTGTATATATATATATTGTAACTTTAAAAAATCTCTGCACCTTTAAGAAAAATCTAAAGACCCAGCTCTTTATGAACACCTACTAACTTAATGATGATGGTCTCCATATTATTGATGATGATGATGGTAATGATGATGGTTTTTGTTTGATAACGACGACTTATAAGATGGTTTCTATACTGATTAGAGCTCTCAAGAACTGCCCTCACTGTTGTGCTTTGCCTCTGGTCACTTCCTGTCAGCACCTGTGTGTCCAATCAGACTCAAAGCTGATCGTTTGTTCTTACTGACATTGTTCCCTTTTTTCTAGATCCTTGATTGTGTTGTTCTTACTCTCTGATGTACGTCGCTTTGGATAAAAGAGTCTGCTAAGTGAATTGTAGAATTGTAGAAAAAATAACACAGATTGGCAAAATATGAATCCCCTAAACTTCATTCTTAAAGGACACAGTCTATCTTGCAAAAATACATTTAAAGGGAACATTTTGGTAAATGATGACAAAACATGTGTTTTTGCAAGTTAGTGTTATGGACTCATTTCTGTGCCACACAAACATATATCATATAGTTTTTGTCTTCAATTTACAGTACTCACAAAATAAGATTAATCTAAATGCTAAGTAAACTACTAACAGCCAAAAACTAAGCCCTAATAGTTGATGATAACATACGGTTAAGTCTCGCCTCTGCTAAAGCAAATAGCCAATCATCGGTTAGGATTTTGGGGTGGCCCATCAGAATTCAGGGTGGGGCATGTAACCCCTAGCTATCCCTGCTATGAAGTAATTATGTTGAAAAAACGGAGGCAGTGAAATAAAAGTCAGGAAGCATTAGCATGATGGTATGAGACAGTTTCTGTTGCCTTTTGACTGGTTTTGATTTAGCAATGAAAGTTTCACTTTCAGTCATGAAGAGAGGCCTGGGACTTCTTGTAAAGAAAGTATGAGTCTATAGGAAGACTGCCAAGAGGGAAATCAAATCCCAAGCAAGAGCAGCGTTTGAATCTCAGATTAAGTTGTCTCACTGTGGTGGTCCTGACTTAATACAGAAAAAGATAATCAAACAGTGTACTCTCAGTTACCTTTACTTTCCTCCTTCTACATTCTGTTCAACATTATGTGAGTCTGTACAAAATATAGAAAATGCAAAAGACAGAGCATTGATTGATTCATGCTTGATTATTTTCATGGCATGATCAGACTAATGCCATCATAATGACTAGCCCAATTATCAGGCTAAGCACTGTAGTGTCTCATTGTTTCTGTCCATCAGTCACTGTAAAGGCTGCAGACAGCGCTGGCTTCCCGACTCAATTTTGGACAAATGGCTGTTGGATCGATAGCTTCCCACCAGCAATATTTGCTATCAATGCATGTCCTCCTCATTACCGCAGCAGGCTGCCCTCTCCATGGACCTGAATTATTCATACACACAAACAGGCACAAGTGTGCAGCCACACACACACTCACACACATACTCGCAGAATACTGCATCAGAGGAGAAGTCGGCCTTTTGCTTTCTATCTCTGCCTCCCATCCTTCCTTCCTTCCTTCCTGCCTCCTTCCCTCTGTTTCATTTCTTACTTTCTCTCCAGGGCAGAAAAAGAGAAGACCAAACACCAGCCCCCACCTTCATGCTACTACCTTTCTCTCTCCTTCATTTTTAACCTCTACTTCACCCAGATGCTTACTCATGGATAGTTGCCTCGCTCAGCACATCTTCCAGCCTGCTGAGTCTCTTTTTCTTTAGTTTCTAATAATACCACTTAGACCACGCCATTATTTTTTTTTGAATGTAATCCTTCTTAAATGTGTCTTTAATGACTTCATGGTCCCCACAGCAGATTAAGTTTGCAGTTTGTTACACTGAACTTTTTCATGATATGTCTTGGTCAACACAGCAAAACAAATATTGCACGAGTGATGGTTTATTATAAGCTAAACTGGATTTTTTACAGTGTACAGTTTGAGTCAAGTGGAATCAGTCTGAGTAATTGATTAGCCATCTTCTGAACAAAAATAACCCGGGGCGCCAGATAGCCTAGCGGTTATGCTGCGCGCCCTGGGTACAGAGGCCACAGACCTCGTCACAGCAGCCCCAGGTTTCTAATCGACCTTAGCTCTTTGCTGCATGTCATCCTACGCTCTCTCCTCCATAACATGTCCTGTATCTCTTCAGCTGTCACACCCAATAAAGGCAAAAAAAGCCCAAAAGAAACAACCTTAAAAAAAACAGAAATGACCTGCTCTCTCAGGTTTTAGCACCAACAATATTTCTCTCCTTTAGTAGTGATCATAAAGTTTAACAGCCTGCTGATGTTGTAGCTGTTAGCCACTTAATGTTGTCTGCTAATGGTTTGTAATGACAACGTGTCTCTGTGTGTATGTGTGTGTATGTGCTGTCCCTGTGGTGCAATCATGTCTGCTCTGCAACAGTAAATAAATACGGCATCAGTGTTAATTACAGAATACATAGAAACTGGTGTAACGCAGCTTTGGCCCTCGCCTTTCACTGCAACCTTTGATTCACACAGTCTGATGGACACATGGACATGTTCCTATGTTAGAGTTTATGTTCATTTTAATTTGAAATGAAATATATTCTGAACACGTCTCTTTCTTCTATTAAACAACCTTTCCAAATGCTGCTCATCGTAACTGTATTCCTGATCCAGGTAGAGCAGCTGTGCAATATGAGAAGGACAGATTTCTCCTACCTGAGAAAGCAGAATATTTCTTCCATTTGGGTTAGGTTAGGTTGGTTATTTTATTTTTTACCCATATATATATATAGAATAAATAGAAATTTGCTTCTGCAACATCATTGCTGTATGACTTGTTGAGCACACTGATGGCTGCTGGAGCACAGCTATTTTTGTAGTTCTTGCAGTTCTTGCTCTCTTTACTGGCTGGTACTATAAGCCTCCATCCAGATGGAAGAAACAGAAACTCAGGGATTGTTTACAGGGATTCTCATACAGAAATGTCGAGAGCTTTGGGTGCTGGTATAGGACTATGTAACACTGTTCATTTTAAGTTGTTTTAAGGGTGAAACGTTCAAGTTGTGTAGGTGGGTAATTTAGTGGACTACAAATCAGTGGTTGTGATTATGCACTAATAATCACTTGTTGCAATGTCAAATAATGTATCGGTCTTTCCCATGGCACTCTGATGTTCATTAGATGTTGATGTGTTGTACTCTCCATCATCGCTTGTTGGAAAAGTACACTGTTGTGCACAATGTTGAGGGTTGAGGTTGAGGGTTCGATCCCCAGCTGGACAACATGTCCGATGTGTCCTTGGGCAAGACACTTAAACCTGAATTGCTCCCGCTGCTTCGGTGGTGGTGTATGAATGGATTAGTTACTTCTGATGATACTACATAGTAACCTCTACCATCAGTGTGTGAATGTGTAGGTGTGACATGTGGTGTAAAAGCACTTTGAGTAGTCGGAAGCACTATATAAGCTCAAGTCCATTTACCATTTACAATCAGTATTTGCTATTGTCCACTGTACAGTATCAGCTGTTGGTATTGTACATTGTTCCATATAAGCAGGTGTAATAGTACACTGATCATCAGTGTCTCCTCTGCTGTTAAACATCGGCTGTTGCTATGCTAAACTGTTCTTGGTGCAGCAGTGGACTCAAAGTCTTGCGTGTTCAGTATGTGCAGCAGAATCAAGCATTACTCAGGGGCTGAATGCTGATAACATATCTGTGTGTTTACATGTACTGTATGTATTTGGAAGTTTGTGTATTTGTGTGCATGTGTGTGTACACGTGTAGGCGGGGAGCAGTGTGCCCTGAGGCGATCCGTCCTTAGCGGTTGGCTAACGGGGCGCAGAGCGACCCTCGTCCTCGCCCTTATCGATGCAGTGTGTGTGTGTGTGTGGGTGTGCGTCCATGGGTGTATGGAAGTGTGTGGATGTCTCGTTAGCAGGAAGCCGAGGAGAGTCCAGGGACCCCTGCATTCCCTGCCCTGGGACACACACAGGTCCCAGCACCTGGCCCCAAACATACACATGCAGAGATAGTCACACACATAAAAGATATAGATGCACAATCACACACACACAACTGAACGCCTTTCTTTTTCTTTATCCCTTTTTTGTTCTCTTGTTTGTTGCTCTCTTACACACTGTCTGCCTGACACACACACACACACCATGCATACAGATTGAGTACACACAGCAGTCCCAGTGCGCTGCAGTAGCACTAAGCTTAACGTAAAGACACGGCCTGTACCACAAACACACTCACTGCGCAACACAATGCTGCCGGGGGCGTTCATTGTAAACAATATGAAAAAGAGAAACATCCAAAACCTTGAGAAAGACATGGTGAGACGGTACAAAGCTAAAAACTGTTTCTTTTGATTCAGTTATTTTATTTGGTTCAGTAAAATATAAATGTGTGTTTCTCATTGTTAATTTGGTCAAATATTGATGCCCTGTGTTTAACGGCCAATAGACAATCTCATAGACATTTAGGAGGATAAATCTCACCCAGCTGTGTATTTGTAGATTCACCAGATGGACCTGGTAACTGTTGACATGGAAAAGTATATGGATTACAAGACAGCACGTGTGTGTGTGTGTGTGTTTGCGTGTGTGTTTTAATAGGACTTGATGTTCAAGGGTTCAAAAGTGTGAAAGCGGTCTATCTCATTGTCAAGGACACCTTTAATTACAACAGCAGGGGGTCCTCTCTGTGTGTGTGTGTGTATGTGTTCATGTGTGTCAAACATGGTAGATGCCGATTAATGAAATGCATGTAGTCATGTTATTTAAAAGACAGGGCCTCTTATCCCTTTAGCATTATTAAGTATTATGGTGTGTGTTCATGCTACGCTACTGTAGCAAACAATAATGTTTCATATTGTTATAATCGCGTCCTTCAAACAAAATGTAGAATCAGAAAAAAAATCTCCCCTGAGTGATGATGATATTTAAAACTCCTCAAAGCTTTTAGTCTTGAAAACAGGCGGGGTCGATGATGTTTAAATCACGCGACTGATGGACCAGGGGTGTGATTGTCCTGCAAGGAGGGGAAGCTGCTGCCTTCTCTTTTCTGCTTCTGCTGCTTTGTTTCAATTTGTCCTTTTTAAGTCATGTCTTGTCTCCTATGATGATCCCTACCTTTTCATGTCAGACAGGGAAAGTCTCCTGCTATGAGGTGCATACGTGAACATGCAACTGAAGAATGTTTATGTGCAGATGTTAAAGAGCTTGAGTGCAAGATGGGGACACTTATTGAGCTCATGGAACAATCCCATTGGAAAGGTTTTCTAACTATTCTTCTAAAATTGAAGAATAGTAATTTTGCTGACAGTGGAGAACCACAATGATTTATTAACTTTTAATTGGCTGATCAGCTCCTGCTTTAAGGGTCGGTGCTATCAGCTTAAATGTTAAGTATGCGTTAAATGACTTGCTTGACGTTAGAAGATTGATGTGTAGGGGGGCAGTAGGGTAGTGGAACAGGGTCGCGGTTTCAAATCCTGTGTGATGTGGTTGCTGTAGAGGTACCAGTTCATATCCCGTGTATACGTGTGAGTAGCATGTTTCTTAATTACAGAGTTAAAAAGAGGCACAGAGAAAAATCACTGGAAACATTTGGGAACAGTCTAGAAGATCCAAAAATAATAATTCTGACAAAAATTGGACTGTCCATAATTATGGAATTGTTTCAATGATTCCCTTTGTGCTGCAATGGTGATTAAAAAAAAAACCACTCCTGCTGTTCTACATCTCTGTGGCAAATTAAGTACCTGCCTCCAAATGTAAACCTAATGAGGTTTTATAATTAAACACGTTTCAAATCAATATTTTTCCAAATTACTGATGCACTTGATGTTTTTTTTATTACTCTCTCTACCCTCCTTTCTCTGAGCTCCTCCTCTCACCCCCCCTCCCGTCCTCCTCTCTGCAGGAGGAGCTGGAGGTTGGGGGGTTTATGAGTTGGCAGTCCAACTGCTGAAAGGGTGGACACCTATGGGGACCCTCACAGCAGCACACAGACACACACACACACACCAACAATCACATGCGCGCACGCACACACACACACACACACACACACACACACACACACACACACACACACACACACACACACACACACACACAGCAGAGTCAGAGCCAGAGCCCAGGGAGTGTATGTGCAGAGAGCAGCTGTAAGGCCAGTGGACTGTTACTGTAGTTCTTTGTTCAGCCCTGGCTCAGCTCCACTGAGCCTCTCTCTCGTTCTCTCTCTCTCTCTGTTTTTCTTTCATTTCTCTCTCTAGATCTAGTTTTCTCTCCTTGTCATCAGTCTTTGACTCTTAACCTTTGCAAGCATTTAGGAGCTTCACTGTTTTTGGCTCGACTCTCTGTTTATAATGTTGTTGTTTTGCGGTATTTATTCATACGTACTTGTGTTTTTTCAAAAAATATTTGTTTCCATGCAAGGCAGATACAGAGTTCATATCTTCATCAAGTTTTTGTCAGTATTAAAAAAATTGTTTCATACTTTCATCCCTATAAAAATAGGTCAAAGGAAAAATGAGATACAAAGACAGGAAAGAAACAGGTGAATTACAAACAACGTTACACACACAGGAAATGTCTTTCTGTTTCATACTGTCAACTTTTAGTACATCACAGAGATCAAGCTGCCTTTTGTCTTCTTTCCTTTGTATCCCACTCATATGCTGTGTGTGTCTTTGTGCGTGTGTGTGTGTGTGTGTGTGTGTGTGTGTGTGTGTGTGTGTGTGTGTTAGTATGTAATGCATCAGTCCCTCTGGGTTTGGGCTTGGACATAACAGACTTATCAGTCTTGTGTATATATTTTCCTTGTGGCAGTGTGTCTTAGTCTGTCATGCTGGTTTCTGAAGTGAAGGGATGAAGGAAAGAATCTTCTGTCGCCACGGCGATCAGGCTAATTACAGCAGCTTAAGTGCTTTACCCACGGTCATCACACACTGTCAAAATACACCACTGAGTGCTTTAGCTTGTGTGTGTTTTAATTTTTAAAGACCATGAAGGCTTGCTTTTAACCAGCTCAGTCTCACTCTATTGCTGTGTGTGAATGTGTGCTCACACGTACACATGCATACACACGTTTGGAAACACTTAACCTGTCTATGGTAGGAGTTTAAAGGCACTTCCTGCTCAGATTTGGCTATTTTTCTTTAGAGCCCCATCAATTACAAGTATTTCCCAGGTGTGTGTGTGTGTGTGTGTGTGTGTGTGTGTGTGTGTGTGTGTGCGTGTGCGTGTGTGTCCCTGTGTCCCTTTCGCTTTTCCTCGTACATCTAGTAGGTGGTAGATTTAGACTTAAATAGACAAAGGAAGAAGAAGAAATATTCTCTTTTGTGTGCATGTTTTTTTTGTTTTTATTTAAATATGAAGTGAAGAGGACAATGTTCAGGTAAACCACATGTGGGTGTTTTTGTGTGGAGGTTGTGTTCACGCTCCTTTGTGGGTGGATAAAAGAAGAAGTGTGTGTGTGTGTGTGTGTGTGTGTGTGTGTGTGTGTGTGTGTGTGTGTGTGTGTGTGTGTGTGTGTGTGTGTGTGTGTGTGTGTGTGTGTGTGTGTGTGTGTGTGTGTGTGTGTGTGTGTGTGTGTGTGTGTACCTGTGCACCAAGGGTTTTTGGGTTGCATGGTGCTTGTGGAGCCCTAATGGAGTGTGGAGTGTGTGTTTACGTGCTCCCAGGCCGCTGTTTAACGCTTAGCGAGCTGGAACTAATTTACTAATTGAGTTTTGAGTTGGGAAGGAACGACAGCGAAAGAGAGGGAGAAACAAGAGGGAGAGAGGGATGGAGAGATTCGCCAGGGGCTTCTGGAAACACTCTGCTGTGTTTCTTGAGAAAAGTGCAGAGAGGGGGATAAGGGAGCGAGATGAATTTAGTTTTTTAAAGTTGTATAAGTTGTGTGTTGGTGTGTGGCATGACTCTGGTCTTTGTTTTTCTCAAACACACGGGATCCTTTCAGAGCCACTTGGCATCGTCTGTATGTGTGTGTGTCGACATGTCTGTTGGGTAGCTGACAGGCAGCTGTGAAAGCCTGCTGGTAGATTATAAAGAAGCCTGGCATCTCCCAGAATGCACTTCAACTACAGTTCCTCATAGAGTAGGTGGAGGGGCCAGCAGTCCTAGCAGAGTTGGAAGAAAAGACAAAAATGAGGAGTTACAGGCTCTTACTGCACTCTTTATAAGGTGCAGCAACAGTTCTCACTTGGGCAACTTTTTTTTTAGTTGTTTCTTTTTACCAGTACCTACAAACATAATTAACTGACATACACTGACCTGTGCTGAATGTAACAATAAGCTCCCCCTACATAATACTTTTTTTCTGTCTTATACACTGCAAACTAAAACAGGCATTGTCACAATGTTTCCTCTGGTGACCAAACTAATGATGTAGTCTTAAAAGAAAGTAAAAACTACTGAACCTATTTGGTCACTAGAATATAGCATCAGTGTAAATAAGTGCTAAGCATGCACAAAGTAAAGCAGAAGAGCCGATGGAGAAGAGGGGTAAGGGTATCCAGACAAAGGCAGGCGATTGACAAAGGCAGGCGATTGTAAAAGTGAAAGAGGAGAAGGTAAGGCACTTTGGGAATCCTAGAGGAGGGAGCGCGCTGAGTGAGGAAAGAGAGAGAGAAAGACGAGGAAATTGGGCGGTCTTGGATCCATCGGGGGGAGTCATGTCAGTACCAGCTGCCTCTCTTTCCATATTTTCCCATTATCCCCCAGGGGTACTGACAAGAGATTTCTACAAAAGGTCTCTTTAAATCTGGCACACAAAAAAGACCTGATATGTGTTGAGACGTTGTCTTTCTAAACACTACAAATCACTGATTCTCTCAGTAACACATTTATAAATATACAGCGACTATAAAGTGACATAGTTTCATTTGCTTTTAGTGCATTTTTTGAATATTTGAACCTCCTCACTTCCTACACAGACAAACATTTTCAGGATGAACAAACTGTGTATTTTTGCGTTATGTGTGCAGGCACTTTGTGCACTGTGCAGGGGGGGTGTTACAGCTTGCTAGTGTTTGTTTAAGAGATCTTTGAAAGCCATACAGTACAAACACACTCACACACACAAGGCAGTGAAGACATCACAGACCACAGATGCAAGCGACGTGATGAATCATAAACAGCATCTTGTTTTATGCCACAGTCACTGTTCTGTTTCCACACTCTGACACAAAAATGATACAGGTGTAAACATGCACACAGACAGAGATAAAGAAATCCTTTAGTGCTCCTTGTATAAATATACATCAGCACTGATTTTGCTGAGTAATAACTTATAGGATGGACATCTGTCATGACAAAAAGCACCAGCAAACTGTTGCAGCCATGAATTTAGATGAGGCCTTTTAAACCAACGAGAAGAGAACAGAAAAGAGGGGAAAATGTACCTGCATTTTAAGAAATAAAGAGATATTCATATTTTTTTTAAGTGTTGTTCCACTGCGTCTCCACATTAAAATCTCCTGCGCATCACTATGAAGCGTAGGCATTTTTTTTTAACCCAGTGATTTTTATGATTAATCTCGCTCTTTTTCCCTCTTCATCTGTTTTGCCTTTATCCCCAGCCCTCCCTTCATAACTCCCCCCCCCCCCCCCTCGCTCTCTCTCAGTGGTCCTCCTGTTCTCCTCATCTCTCCTCCCCAGCCTCCCTCCATCTCTCTGTCCCTCCTAGGGAGAGCAAATCCCTCTTTTCCTAGGTAGGAGTGTAGGGAGGAGTGGTACAGCTTAGATCTTGGCCCCCTGCTTTGTCCCTTCATCAGACCCCCCTCCAGTCCAACCTCCCTCTCTCTCCATCCCTCCACCATCTTTTTCTCTTGTTAAATTATGGTTTTATGCCTCTTTTCCCTTTCCCTCCCCCCTCTTTCACACTGCTTATTCTCATCTTTTCCATTACATTCACATTTACATTTAAATGTTTGTGCTGAGCTGATGTTCTTATCTAGTATGACTCACTGGAAACAATCCAGCATCACCTGCCTCACAAGAAACTGTTCTTTACAGCAAACACAGGTGCACAATGACTCCTGTTCTTTCTTTCTTTTTGCCACCTGTAGGTCGTGATCTTTAAATCTTCCAACGTCCTTCTAATTCCCCGGTTCTTGCTTTTTTATTTATCATGTCACTTCAAGAAAATAAACAGCCAGTGTCTCACGTTTGATCAACATCTATTCCCCTTCTTTCCATCCCACTCAGCTCTGCTCTGTCTCTCCTCTTTGTGACATCTCCTCTCTTCCTCTTTCTACTTTCTCCTCCCCGGTTATTGTTAAGAACAGATCAACCGCCACGTCTGAATCTCCATCCCCTCCACCTCCTCGCCCCCGTCTTCCTTTGCTCTCTGCTTTCCCTCTGCAGGCTCAGTGCCATGCCTCTGCCCACATCCTCCCAATTCTGCACCTTTTTTGTTTTGGGGGAGCGGGGGATCAGCCGGTCATTAGGATATCTTTTCTCTGTTCTTTCACTCGTTCTTTTCATTCCCTCTCTCAGTACGCTGTCTCTCTTGCGCTTTTACCTGCCACTGTTAAAGGGATGTCTCGACCCAGATGAAGGCCTCGTTTGAGGACAGTGTGTGCGAATGAAAGGGAAAAAGCAGAGATGGAGAAAGAGAGAGAGAGCGAGCGGGAAGAAAAGCATGCAGAGGAGGTCCTTGGGGAGTTGAGATGCATACTGTGTACTCACACCATTATAGGTTAGAATCTTGCCCCCAACCTCTGCAGCCACGTGTATTCAAATGCTTTTCAAACGAGCTGTCACTTAAAATTCACTGGAAACTGTATAAGCAGTCGTGCTTATGTAGGTACATGTGTAGGTATTTGTCACACTTTATCACAATGTAATGAGTTATTAAAAACACATCCATTGATTCATTCTGCTTTTAAAGGCAATGGTCAGTTAACTCATTTTAAAACACTTCATTCGGACCAGGCCAATGTTTGTTATGTCATGCACCCTATGTCTGAGGCTATAGTCCTTGTCGCAGCGTCCGTGGGTTTGAGTCCAAACTCAGCCCTTTTGCTGCATGTCATCCCCTACTCTCTTTTCCCAACGTTTCCTGTTTCTCGTTAGCTGTCCTATCTAACAAAGGCACAAAAGAATAAAAGAAACAGCCAGGTTTTCTGTGAGTAATTCTGCAGAGGGGCATGTGGCCTGCTGACACCTTTAAATAGTGTTATTGTTCATTTAAAGCTGACTGAAATTATTGCAATGATGTATTCTTTGTACAGCTGATTTTACTGATAATGTTTTGGTATCAAAAGTGGAATGATGTATGTCAGAGAGAGAACGAGAGAATGTGAGATTTGAGAAGAGATTTTTTTCCAGTCCCTTCCATCCTTTGAGCCCACATCCTTCTCCCCTAACATTTATCCATCTTTCCTACCTTCTCTCTATTGCTATATCCCGCTCTCTGTGAGGCGGTGGATGGATTACCCATGTGCGGTATCAAAGCAGCTCCCTTAGCTACACAAACACACACACATACCAGCACTGGTTCCTGGTTGGTTTTTGTGCGTGTGTTACAGTTGTGTTAGCATGCTGTGCTGGTGTGTCCGGGGCTGCTGTGGATTAAACAGACTTTGCTGTCTCCTGCCTCTACAACACACCCACACAAGTCGTACTGTACATACAAAAGGGCACAAGCCCTGTAGAAAACACACTCAAGAAATAACCCAGCTCACATGGGGGCTGAGCGCACACACATTTGCACACTCACAGCCTGCAGCAGAGCTCACCTGCCGCCCAACAAATGGACACAAACTTGCCCACAGCCGTCCATACACACGAAGCAACAAACATACCATACTGTACAAGTCGAATGCTCCTCTCTGCTCAGATACAGCTCAGCACACACATTCCCAAATTTATTGGGATTGATCTCCTGGTGTGCAAGCTGTGTGACTGAGGCGTTACAGAGAGTTTAGAGGAAAATGCCAGACAGAGGGAGGGGAGTGGGAGGGATGGAAGAATGTACCAGCCCACACCAGCGGACCCTTGGGGCCCCTTCATTGCCCTGCCACCCTTCTGTCATGCTCCCCTTTTCTCTGTTTCCCATTTGATTCCTTGTATTCCTCTTGACTCACAATACACTTTTACATTAGTTCACTTATTGTATATATACATGTTTCTCTTCTGATGGTACTTTTTCATGACATGGGACAGCTGTGGACAAAGATCAGGTTACCACTTTTGCCACCTCTTCCTCTGTGCTGACACATGTGAGAGAGTGTGTGTGTGTGTTGGCCGTCTGGTCATCATTCACTCCCAGTGTGAGCTCCTCTTCTTCCACTATGTAGTGTGAATGTGTTAGCATCACCGCAGCTCTGTGGCCCCTGTTTTCTTAGCTTGGAAACCCCTTCCAGTCAGACAGGACAATAGAGTGAGCTTGATGTTTTCACAGCCTAAAGAGGAGTTGTCAGACTGAGTCACAGCTGTGTTAAATGATGCTGACTGTATGATAAAAGAAGAAGCTCATATGTTTTTATTTTGTTTAGAAGATAACTGTGCACCAATTTTGATTCTTCCTGTTTGGATTTCACTAATAGTTTGACAGAAACTACAAAAAGGAATTGCAGTAACTATAAGAGGAAGAAAAGGAGAAAATGGTTAAAAAAAAATCTGTAGGTTTGCAAATACCGCTGTTTTCAAAGTCCTTTCAGCGTTAAAGTTACATCAGTGTCTCTCACCAACAGACGGAGAGCAGAGGAGGTGACAACGTCTAAATTGTAAAAATACAGAATATGCTAAAGTTTCTGTGCAATGTAGACAATGTGCACAAGTTCCTTTGCAATCTTTGGAGATCAAATAAATAACTCAATATTGGGTGATTGTTCTTTTTGCAGAGGTTTGGAAACAGGTATTGATATTGTTTAATTTTTGCTAGTAATTAAATTCTGGTGCTGTGACAACCCTAGTATACAGCAAAAGAATTTATCTTGGGCGTTTTGTGCCTTTACTGTAGAGAATGGACAGTGGATAGAGTCAGAAATCAGGGAGAGAGAGAGTGGGGAATGACATGCAGGAAAGGAGCCACAGGCTGGATTTGAACCTGGGCCGCCCGCTTTGAGGACTACAGCTTCCATACATGGCGCAGCGCACTAACCACTGCGCCACCAGTGCCCCACAGCAAAAGTTTTTAAAACTTAGATGGAGTTGTTGACAGGCTGCGTCTTGAGCAGCCAGGTACGTTTATGGACATTCCCACCATGCAGCGTTTCTAACGACCCCTGCTACCTGCTAGAGGGATTTAGAAAAAGTTGCAGAGATGTCTTAACAATGGAGAACATTGTTCTAGTGTGATCTTTTGATGGGGTTTCAAACCAGCCCCACCGCTGATGACTTCTCCTTCTGTTCACAAGATCATAGAAATAATATGCTGGTCAGTGTTGATGTTTGTTTGCTCAGGGTTCCTGCAAGACGCTGATGATTGCTTTGTTAGATTTAATGTTGTCTGTCTATCTGCCAGTGGGTTCATTGGTTAATGGGGTATCATTTAGGAAAGTGTGTGTTGTGTGCCTGGAAGCATTAGCTGAGGTGATTAAACAACCAACCTTTCATCCACGTTGGACCCCCCCCGTTCATCTCCCTGTCTTATCCTTTGTCTCCAGTTTTTCTTTTCTCCTGCTCCCTCATTATATCTCTCCACACCTTTCCTCCTCTCATCTTTTTATACCCCCTCCTTTGTTCTCTCTCCCTCCCCAGCTGCACAACATTAGGAGATAAATGAATTAATAAACTGAATACACACACTCTCTGACATGAGAACACACACGGCAGTGTTGACAGATAGACAGAGTGGGCGAGTGTTTTGCTGTCATTAAGTGGGAATCACCGGCTCTCCATCATTATGAACTGTGCGTGAGCTGTGGAGACATGTCAGTAGCTGACTGCTGGATGTGTCAATGTGTGTGTACCATCCATGTTTGTTAAATAGGGTTGTCCATTTGTCGCCTTTAAAGCTGTCCTGTAAGAGCCAGATGAGTGTGATAGTAAGTACAACAGGCTAACATTGATCAGCTTGTATTCAGTTAAAGCAGTACACACACACACACTCAACCTCATGTTACTGTGGCTGTTAAGTGTGTGGTCATTGGCGCACACACACAGACACACACACAGACATGTATACGTGTGTCTTAAGTGTGTGCCTTTTTGTGCAGACAGCAGGGAGGGCCCATTGGGGGAAGAGAAGGGGAAGAGAAGTGGAGTGAGTGTTTGATATTTGACAGCTGATTAAGGAGAGGAGTGAGGAGCAAGGAGCTCTGACAGGAACTCTCCCCGGGCATCATGGGAGGTACGACCAGGAGACGGGTGGTGATTGCAGGAGGGGGAGGGGGGGGGGGAATGGATAGAAGAGAGATGGGTGAGACAGACAGGGGAGTCAACAGAAGAGGATATAACGGTGGTATGTGAGAGTCGGTGGGGGGTAAGATTGAGATGGAGGAGAGAGGAACGATGAAGAGGAGACAACATGGATGAGAGGAGCTTCCCCTGTAGTTGCAAAGTAAGCAAGCGGGATCAGTGAGGAGCAGGCTGGAAAAGAAAGTGATGGCATGGAAGTGAAGGAAGCGAGGGAACATGGAGCAGCAGAGGAGGAGGATGTGTAGAGGAAATGGAAAACAAGGTGGAAGAGGAGAGAGGAAGGTGGCCCGGCACCCTGCTGCTTATCCTTGAACACTCTGAGGAGGTCTCTCACTCCATCTCTTCCCTCTTTCTTTTTTCCCCTTCACACACACACACACACACACACACACCCACACACACACACACACACACACACCCACACACACACACACACACACACACACACACACACACACACACACACACACACACACCCACACACACACACACACACACACAGCGCACGACTTGCACACGAGGGTGCTGTTGCAATTAAACCGGCACAGCATGGAGCCCAGATTGAGAGAGAGACAGAGAGAGGGAGAGAGGAGTCCACGCCACAGGAACACATACCCCTGGAAGATAGAGATGAGGAGGGAGGGAGGAAGTGATGGGGGAGGAACGGAAGGAGGGGTGGATGGATACAGAGAGGACAGGGGTAAAGTGGTGGAATGATAGGGGGAAATAATAGAGCAAAGGCAGGAAATATATAGTTGTCACAGAAGTTGTTGCTACGGAAGTTAATCAAAAGCGGTAGGAAGTGCAGAAAAAAAAATGACAGCTGCAGTCGTACTTGAAGTAAAAAAAAAGTAAATATAGAAACCAAGCTGAACCAGCAGAGCAAGATTGTTGGAATCAGAAACTAGACATTTTTATAACCATAACATTTTGTCTGAAAATCTTGATTTCATGACTTTCTTTAATAGTCAAAATAATAAATGGTTCTGTTATACAGGTTATAATTAATACCAGACATCTGTAGTATAACTCCACTGAAACTTTAAATATTTAACTCCTGTATTTTAAATTGTTTAACTGCTTTATTAACAGATTCATAAACTCTGTTGTTTATGTCTTGTTACCTAAAAATGTCCTTTAAGCCAACTCCTCACATGCTGTAGCAGAGTTATTGCTTTTTCAAATAATATTTTGCCCCGTTACTGAGACGCAGTGCCGCCAACCTTCCTGCTGTGATTGGTTCTTTAATTAGCTCCTAACAAGAGCCTTCAGGAAGCCAGTGTGCTGATTGGACGTCTTATCATTGTTAATTAGCTCCATTAAGTCATTAGGAGGGTCCTCAGCCCCGTTTCCTGGGGACACCGGTAGAGCTCCCTCCCATTGTGCGCTTCATGTGTGAGAAAGGAAGGATGGAGAAGGAGAGAGAGAGAGAGCAAATAAGAAGCAATTAAGATTGTGAATCAAGTCATTTTTCCAGCAGTGTGTGTGTTGTGACAGGCAATGACGTTTTAATATACAGTGTGAACACCCCCTACACCCACACACTACGAGTAAACATCAAGCAAACGCCATCGCCTTGATTCTGCAGAATTGTCTTTATGTATATATTTGTAACATAGATCATTTGTTTTTGTTTACGTGGATGTGTGTCTCAGCGGTGTCCAGGTGTGATATGGCCTGCAGTGGTTAAAAACACACATCTGGAGGACAGAGAGCTCTCTATACCCAGATGTGGTCTGGAGAGATGCAGACACACACACACTCGGTTTGCAGTTACACTTTGTTTTTGTTTTTTTAAATGTTTGTGTGTGTGTGTGTGTGTGTGTGTGTGTGTGTGTGTGTGTGTGTGTGTGTGTGTGTGTGTGTGTGTGTGTGTGTGTGTGTGTGTGTGTGTGTGTGTGTGTGTGTGTGTGTGTGTGTGTGTGTGTGTGTGTGTGTGTGTGTGTGTGTGTGTGTGTGTGTGTGTGTGTGTGTGTCCAGACATCAGCTGTGTCTGTCAGGTGTTTTTTTTTTACAGAATATGACAGATGTTATTTTGATTTTGCTGAATGTTGAGAGTGACAAAAGACAAAAAGAATAGAGAACAATGAAATACATACAGCTCTTTGATACTTACTGTACACACAAACACACACACACACACACACACACACACAGTCTCTGTTATGAAGTCAGCCATGAGACAATGTTTGGTCAAGCATGGTTGGGTGGAGAGTTAATTAGTAGAAGCTTTGTACATTCGGCTTGGATAAACTGTGTGTCTCGTACTCCAGCTGTTGTGTTCCTACAAATTAGTCAATTATTTCCACTTGTTTGTGTGTCTGTGCACTCTACTTAAAGCAAACAAGTGTTAATATACGGTTCACATCAGCCCATAATTGTTAACACCAAAGCGGTGTTGGATGAACAAAGGACCTGAGTGTCATCCCCCAAAAGCAACACGGGCACACAGATGTTTGTCATTACTGTTTTCGGCCATATTAGCTCCATAAGTGATCTGTTTGTTTTCTCAGCTGAAGTGATGCAGTGTTGTGTGATACAGACTGCAGGGTAGTTCAGTGTGTCTCCACTCTAACCCCCATACTGCTCTGTTTCATTTAAAGTACACAAAGGAGTTCCTCAAGTACACACCTGTATGTACCTGTTAAATATCAGGTTAATATCATGACTCGACAATAGCCAGAAATGAAAAGTGATGAAAATATTAATCAACAAAATCCAATCGCTTGGTTTATTAATCTCAAATGAAGCCTTTTTAACTTTTGTGGATTATAAATGCTGAAACATAACATTATAATACTTTCACAGGGACCAAAAGAGAAGTTTGTCTACTTAACGTTTTCTAACTTCAATAACTTGGATTTAGTCTCTTAAGCTCTTGATCTTATCTATATGGCAAAAGTGGAAAAACATTTTTATCAGTTAAGTTTTTATTTTCAATAATTAATTTAAGTTATGTTAACCAGCTTGGCAAATCAAATCCCGTCTGGCGTCTAAAGTGACTAAGAGAAACAAAGAAATGGGTAATAATGACAGAAAAGTTGACGATAGTAGTTGCACCTTTGACCGATCCAACAATCGGAATCGACACTGGTCGCCTCAAATTAAAGCTAGGGTAGGAAAAGTTTTGAGATGTGATTTTTGGTCCATATGGCCCACCCCCTAATCCCCCTCACCTCGGTGCAGCACCACGCAGTTACTACTTTTGAACTTCTCTGGATATAGATATTGATTTGCTGTCCTCTGAGTCAAATATAACTACTTGAATGTAACAAACGGTTACAGTGACAACAGTTGGCTTTCATGTTTTGTGCAACATTTGGTGGGCGGGGCTTAGCAGAGTGATATGAGTATAGGAGAGGTGGATGTTATTGTTCCACTGGATGTTGCTGTGAGACAATAGGATGTTCTTAATGCAAAGATGTTAACTCTTACTGCTGTTTTCACTTGCACATGAGAAATCCAGACCATAATCTGATATGCAGATAAGACAGGGTACTCTGTGCACAGCCCGTACGTTCTTAGGTGCTCAAGGTTGCAGGAAAATACAATGAAAAATAATTCAATAATCCGTGCCATGGATTTTTCACAATATAAAAAACATTTTGCAATCATATGCATGTGCCACTACAGTTACCACCAGATTATGTAAAATCACCCCAAGAAGAAAATATTTTCCAAATATTTAGTCGATGCAGAAACAAAAATCAAAAACAACAACTGCTGGCTCTAAGTATTTTCTTTTCCCCATTTCTGTCAACAAAATAGTCTACAAAACACAGAGCCGATGTGACTGCCTGAGCACATTTTAAACAGTAGTTATTGTGCGACTCCACTGTATCCATAGAGAGGAAAATCCAGAGAGGAGGAAGAAAAGATAAATGTAGCAAAAGAGGGAGACAGACAGACAGAAAGAAGAAGAGTAGCTGCGGAGGAAGAAGAGAGAGAGAGGCTGATGGAGAGGAAGGAGAGCACCACAGAGACAATGAAACAATGCCCTCTAACCACTGCACTGACATGTCTTTGTTGGGAGTGTGTGCGTCTGTGTAAGCGTGCGCGTGTGTGAGCATGTATTAATATTGATTTAGCATTCTGGCAGGGGGTCTTTGAACCTCACTTTCCCTACTCAGGCCCCCCGGGACATATTGTAGACACACACGCATAAACACACAAGGAGTGGTGTCAGATGTAATTAATGATATAACCTGAAGCCTCGACAGAGAGACAGAATGGTCGTGTATGAAATGTGTGAATATAAACACATCTGTGTGTTCTCTCATGTCTGCCTGTTTGTGAGACTGAGAGACAGAGCCGATGAGTAAGACAAGAGGGCTAAACTGTGATTCCCAGAAGTAGCGCTGCTCTGCATGTGAACCCTCCTAAGCAGACTGGAGAACTATTTTATTGAGCACTTGTCTTTGCATGTGCACGGAGTTGCATCCTAGTGTGCGTGTCAAGCTGAATGTTTAATCCATACTCCTGTGTCATACTGTCTCCATCAGCTTTTTATGCTTATTAGCAGCAGAATGGAGACGTGTTTTATTTGAGATTCCAGACAGCAGGAGTTAAAGTCATGAGTCACAGGTTTAATGTCAAACAGACACCAAATGTAATTTACTTATATTCCATATAAGAGACACTACTATATATGATTTGACCTTCCATGATGAGTCATGAAAGCGTCTTGCTGAACAGTGATGCCTCTATGACGTACAAAAGAGCACCAGTACAGCAGAAAGATGTTTCACTATTCCTTTACAGTGATTCTTAACGTCGGTCTCCTCCATCATTACGTCATCTAAAGTAACTAAAAACAGATACTTGGATCCCAATTATGCATTCTGAACACAGTTTAAAAAAATCATAAAGAATACGATGTTCCTCTCACATCCCAAACGGCCTTGTGGGGGGGCCTTAAAACTGCCAACCTTCTCTGGTCCAAACAAATGCAGACCATTCAGGACCAGAATCTAAACTTAGATAGGGGGCGCCCCCTGCAGCAGGCCGCCCCCACCAATGATCTAGAGGAACCTACAAGACAAGAGAGCTCAGTAACTCCCAGGAATGGATATGCTTAGTAACTTAATGGTTAGTACATGAAGATTTACAGATATGCAGTAATATGATGAGAGAGAGAGCAGCTCAATGTGCTAGTTCCCCCGGCACTCGACATCCTCTTCAAAGAATATACGGCTCTTTAGCTAGTAACTGTTGGTGAAAGAGCCTGAGACACTTCAGATGCTATTTTGGTCTTTTTTTAAATTTACAGTAGCTCTGGGTCAGTGTTGGTCATTTAGTTTATTGCAACGTTTTTCACTGCTGATTCTGGAAACAACACTGAAGAGAGCAGCAACATGGAATAAGAGGTGTTCAGGTTTAGATCATATCATTAAAACAAGTGATAAGAAGACATTAAAATGTTCTATAGAGCCGAGGGGAACTGTGGAGGTGGGTCATAATTCTTTGTAAAACAGAAGATAATGTATGGTTCTGAATGTTAACAGTTAATATGTTTTTGTTCTATCTATCCCTCAGTTTCTCTGCTGGTCTGTCTGTCTGACTATCTTTTGGGATTCATTTTATAAGTCTGCACACGCTCACACACACACACACACACACACACACACACACACACACACACAAATCTCTTGACACATGTATATTTGATTCCTGCCTCAGAATAATTAATAACTTTGTGTTCATTTATTTATTTGTTTGTATTTGAGGCTGACAGAAGTGAGCAGTGTATGTTTGTGCTCTTGTGTGCACGAGGGCATGGAGAAGGGATTATTTTTTATTATTCAAAGCAGTGCATCGAAAATTGCTTCATTATTTTGGCAGGTTACACTACTGTATCAATGTCACTCCTGTCTCTGTAACATACAGTACACACACTACGCGTCATTGATGATCAGAGGAACAAACAAAGCAAACAGTCACATTTGACATCTGTCTTCCTGTATGTCAAAGGTCAGTGATTTTATTCCAGGATTCAGTTTTACATCTTGGTTTTTGGTTTCATATCCATTTTCTTCATCTTATATAAATAAACAGTTGCTAAGAGCATGTTAGGAGTCCCTGCTCAGCCTCTTTTCTGATATTCTTTGGGGTGCAGAGGTGAGCTTTTAAGCACAGGTAAAGGACCATCATATTTACTGTAAGAGTTTTGTCTGGATGTATTTATTACCAAGCTGACAAACGTAGCATAATGAAGCATTGCAGAAGTGCAATAAAAAAAAAAATCAGTTCCTAAGGTGTCCACTTGAGGCTGACTCTTGTGACACCCACTGTCTACATTTCACAAATACGCAAAGTTGAACAATAATGTCTGAAATCCAACCTGAAGCTCCTATCCCGCATGTCATTCCCCACTCTCTCTCTCTCTCTCTGATTTCAGACTCTATCCACTGTCCTATTTCTACATAAAGGCAGAAAAAGCCCCAAATGAATCTAATTAAAAAATGATATGACTGAAGATCTGTAGTTTTTGAAAGCTTTGTTTTTTCCCCCCGATACTATCTATCACTTAAGTAACAGAGGTTGTATGATTTTACAAAGTGCGGTATTGAAAATGTTTGAACATTTTTGACAATCCATCAACATTGTGCTTCAAAGTCCGCTTCAGGAACCAATTGGTGATGTCACTGAAACGATTTCAATGTTTAATACAGTCTAGTTTTTTATTCTGGATCAGAATCTGGTTCAATGTGAAGCTAGTTTTTTTTTATTTCTGGTGTTTTGCTGCAAACAATAAGCATAGAAGTAAACCGATTATATTTTACGAGTACACTTGTGCTTGAAATATCTCAATGCATGTTTCATTGTTTTATCTTATAGTTAGAATATAAATACGATACATCAGGTGACACTACCTTTTTTTCCCCAAGTGTGCTCAAAAAACATTTAAAATGACCTTAAGCTTCACATTGATTGTAACAGAAGCGACCATGGTGGTCTCTGTGATTCAGGGGTGATTGTGCTCTTTGTAAGCTTGATCATTACCCGGTCCACCCAGCTGGGGCGGTCTTTTTTCTAAAACGTTACCTTGATTAGGTGTTCTTGGAGTAGCTTGTAGACGCATGCTTACCCTCATCCACTGTAGTTTAAAGTCTGAATGTGTTTAAAGCTTCAGCTCAGTGCCCTGTAATTTCAACTGTGCCTACCCCCTTAAGTTTTCAAATATGATTGAGGCTCAATCTGGTTTTATATAATTGACATAATAATTCAATGAATCATTTTTAAATTTTGCAGCTAGCCACTGATTGCGATTGGTTTCTTACATTTAGCCGAAGAAAAGAACAGCATGTGTGGTACGGAGCATGTTTCTTCAGATAGTTGTGTGAAACCGCGTCTTCCCCTCTGTCCTGCTGACTTTGTTGAGTGACAGTTGGTCTTGCAGGTGCTTCCACAGATTGTGTTTGGTTAAATATAGAGAGAGTGATACTGTAAACACTGGTGATGCATACTGTAAGTTTTGGGCTTTTTTGTGCCTCTTCAGTGCTCGCTCTGTTTTAGCATAACAGTCATGTTTACAGCCAACAGGCATCCTCCATCTCTCTTGCTCACCCACCCACACACCCACACACACACACACACACACACACACACACACACACACACACACACACACACACACACACACACACACACACACACACACACACACACACTCTCACACATACACAGTGTGTGGCTGAGGGAGGTCTCTAGCCATGGATGCAGGTATCTGGCAGGCTTTTCCACACATGACCTAGTAGTGATTTACTGTCTTCATTAGCATGCTACGGTTCTCTGTGTGTTTTTGTGTGTGTGTGTGTGTGTAGGCGATACGTTTGTGCTTTAGGGAGGATTAGAGTTGGCTAACTGTGTGTGTTTTGTGTTGAAGTTTCGTGAGTTTGGGAAAAATTTGAGTTTTTGGAGGGGGGGGGGAGAGAAATCAGATATTAGCCTCCCCTCTCTTTTCTATTCTTTACTACTCTGTGCCCTGCTATCCTGGTCTCTACTGGTCTGTTTGTTGTAATGTTTCTATGACCACAGCATGGTTGAGTTTGGCATGGTCTGGTATGGCACTGTGGTGTGTGTGTGTGTGTGTGTGTGTGTGTGTGTGTGTGTGTGTGTGTGTGTGTGTGTGTGTGTGTGTGTGTGTGTGTGTGTGTGTGTGTGTGTGTGTGTGTGTGTGTGTGTGTGTGTGTGTGTGTGTGTGTGTGTGTGTGTGTGTGTGTGTGTGTGTGTGTGTGTGTGTGTGTGTGTGTGTGTGTGTGTGTGTGTGTGTGTGTGTGTGTGTGTGTGTGTGTGTGTGTGTGTGTGTGTGTGTGTGTGTGTGTGTGTGTGTGTGTGTGTGAGAGAGAGGGAGAGGGAGAGACAGCCAGGGTAACTCGGTGGGGGATGCGGCTGGCCGGGGCAGGGGGCGAGGACAGACAGGCTGGACCAAGGTCACTCCTACTGTGTTTGTGTGTGAGTTTGCGTGAGCACGTGTGTGTCCCCTTGTAAAACCCAGCTAAGGATGCAGCCAACATTCTCTCTCTCTCTCTTTTTCCTTGTTTTTCTCTCTTTATGTTCACTTTCAAGAATGGATTCCAAAAACTATTGATCTGAAGATAAATTTGCTTACAAATGGATCACTTTTGAGATTCCACAAGTCATATATGATGCAAAAAGACTTAATTCAAGTTGTATTCAGAAATCTCAATGTGAGTATTTTTTGCAATCCTGTTATTGCAGTTTTAGTATTTTGGGATTTTTAATTGTGGTCAGACAAAACAGCTAAAAGCTCTGGGAAATCTGCAAATTCTGAGTTTTTGAGACATCTCACAGATTTCTCAGTCTTTTCTTGTGTTACTCGCTCGCTCTCCCTGTCTGCCTCTGTCTCTCGCTATATATCTCCCTGTCCCTCTCTCTCTCTGGGTCCAGATGGGCAGTTTGCAGGTTAACCGGTACAGCTGGAGCTGCATTATTAGCATCCTGCTGTGAGCTCTTATTGGCTCTGCTCCTCTTCTCTTTCCTGCTCCCGTCTTCCCTCTTCTTCCTCTGGCAGCTTTAGGTGTGTTACAGTATATAGACACGCTGAAAGACGTGTAGACCAATAAGGAAGCCATAATAAATTACTCTACAGTACATACATATACATGAAACCTTAACTTTTTGAAGGTGTTAGATTTTTTTCATATTTGGTGAATTGGATGCTTTTTTTCGATATTTTTGTTGTATGAAGATGAACATTTCAGATTGTATCTAATGCTTTGCTTTTTTAATCTTAATCGAGTGTATGCTCAGGATACAGTCACCATGCAACACACTCCTACTTTGGTTGATTCGAAGCTTGATGCAAAGGTAACTTGAACGGTTAAAGATCTTGAAGACGTTTTAATCTAATCCTCTAAAATGTCTTCAAGATCTTCAACCAGTCCAGTTGCCTTTGATTCAAGCTTTGATATTACGATGACCTGGATCACTGAGAACCTACACAGACATCCTACTTTTGATTTGGTAGACTAGTGAAGAAAAAGGATATTTTCAGTAAAAGGTCAATTAAAGAAAACTCAGTGAGATGACAACCTTTTAAGCTGCTTTCTTTATAGGATGCAATGCCAAATGACAGAATGGGTGTAATGTAATGGGGGGGGGGGGGGGGGGTTACAGTTGGTGAACAAAAAATTAAGCAAATCTCTCCGGCTTTCCTCTCCAGTTTTTGTGTGTGTTTGTTTGTGTCAGCGCGTTCCTGTGTGTGTGTTAATGTTGTTGTTGTGGAATGGAGATTGGCTTTTTAGTGGTATTTGGGAGATGCAGCAGGGATAAGCCTTCTAGCTCCCTCTGACTCCCCCTGGGAGCGCAGATTAAAGAAACACACACACGCACACACACACACACAACCACACTAGTAGTAAACAGCAGGATAGGATTAGATGGAGGTAGGTAAACACACTCACACATACAAACATATTTGTTAGATTTAGCACTGAACAGGAATGAGAATTGAATCCTTAATCAACACGGCACACCTCTGCTTAACCTTTCTCCGTCAGTGTCTGTCCTGGCTTTTCACCCGTCCTGTCCTGGCTTTTCACCCTGTCCCCATTGGACAGAATAAGGACGCTTATAAAAGTTGTTAAAAAAAAAAAAAAAGGAGCTAAAAAGCGATTTAGAGAAAGGGGGAACCGTCAGGGGTGACCCCCTCTCCATCACCTTGACAACTAGATCAGAGCCTTGATTACGGTTGCCGTGGTGATTACCCTTGGAAACAGATATGCTTGCTAACCAGGTGGGGTGGGAGTGTGTGTCTGTGTGTGTAGGTGTGATTTTTTTTATTGTGTGGACTAATCTATTGCTCCATGGTGGCCTCACAGGTTTGATCCACCTTACATCTAAATCTGGCTTTTAAAAGCCTGTCGCCTTCTGGCTACGTCAAATGTGTGTGTGCAACTCCTTATATTTTTAAAGTAACCTTTAAAGGCTGCGACTAGATTATCCAGTCATGTACACAGCATATACAGTCTCTTGAAGAAAAAAAAAAGCTTTTCACTCTTTATTCAAGTAAAAACTTAAATCGTTTTTTGAAAGCTAAAAAATTCCAACTTCTATCTTTGAAGAAGGGAAGGGCATCATTACTCTCGCTACCTTGTGAACGAGTAATCAGATCACTCAGTGGTCTGCTGAGTTTTCTGCAGTGTTCTCTTCATTAGCACTGCATGTCTGCCGGACAGCTGCCTTTAAAATCTCAGTCCTGAATGAAATGACGTGTGATTGTAACATACGACTCTGTGCTAAGACCCGTCCACAAGTCTGCAGGAACAAAGTAACACCTTTGCTGTGCTTTCCTTTATGCATCTCTCCACCTTAGATGCTGTTGTACACCATGAATGATGGTGGCTTGTTCTGCAGCTCAACAGACGCCATCAGCTTGTAGATGCCTTCTCTTTTCTCAAAATTAATGGGAGCATATCTCCAGTCACCATTTTCATTATTAGCAGGCTAATATGCTCCGCTATGACATCACGACAATATGTGCTAACATAGCTAGCAAGTGGTGTGAGACTGCCTTTTTTCTGTCTCTGCTGTTTTCTCCTCCTGCTTTTGGCGCATGTGTTTAAGCATCGAACTGGTATTTCTATGACATGCAAGTTTAACGCTACATATCTAGCACTGAATGTTATTGTATTTTACTTCACTACATCACTTTTTCCTTGTCACAGCTGACAAGTTGCACTTTAAGCTAGGCATGTGGAGTGAATCATACTCAATTAATGATGTGATAAAACAAGTCCTGGAGTTATCGTACCCATCTTTACTTTTAAATACATAAGATGTAACACCAGTGGCTGAATGAAAATCATCCATAGTAAAAAATAAAAATACCTGTAATTAATTAGGGCAAGCCCTCATCCACCATAAAAGCTTTTTATGGATCCTCGTGGATGTTTACTATAGCTTTAACCAGCATCCACGCAAAAACAGCTTAACACACATACTGGTGCTGTTTATGCTCATCGAGGGGGCTGTACTGTGGTTGTGTTTAACATATGTAAACAGATGGGAGAATCCAGTGAGTGTGGAAACAAAACAGGAGGAGGGAAAAAAGAAGGTAAAACGGACAACAAAGGGAGGGAAGGAATGACTGGACGCAAGAGAAAGAGAGGTACTTCAGTTTAAATGTTATCCAAGGGAGTGGTGAGCTTCTGCATGTGTGTCTGTCTGTCTGTCTCTGTTTGTGTGTGTGTTGATGGTTTATTCACACACAGTGATTAGGCTTATTCCCTCCTGGCCACTTTCAAGCTTTCAATTAAGATTCTAAACACAAATATACTCTGCATTTATTACTCTCATCCCTGCTAACGAGCTACAAAGAGGTGTGTGTATATAAGTGTTTGTGTGTGTGTGTTTGTGTAAATGTGTGTACGTGATCCTGGATTTCTGTGTGGTTATTGGAGGAAACAGTAATTCCCCACTTTCCTGTGAAAGTCCTGAGCGATGATTTCAAGGCCAGAGCGATGATGTGTGCACCTCTCCTGTTTGAATATTAATTAAAGTCTCATTACATATGATAATACAAGACTTACATGTCAGCTGCTCGTTGTTATGGTCAAGTGCTCTCCAGATGACACTGAACATCCTGTGTTAGTGTGTTTTTCATGTGTGTGAGCAGCAGAATGCGTGGGTCTTAACTTCACTTACATGTGATGTTTTAGCTGCACTTGCTTCCTGCTGGGGGAGCCTGGCTCTGTGTTTTAAAGAGTTCAAAGAAGACAGAGGTTTAATACCTTCACTCACCTGCCATATAATACATAAAGAGGGCTTATCTTTATTCCTTACCAAAAATGGTAACATCAGTCATTTTTTTCATTGTTACTCTCTTAGTACTTCAGCTTTTTTGTATTTTCTGTTTTTGTATTTCTAGCTCTGCAGTCTTGGATTTAGAAATGTTGTAATCACTTATGTCATTTCATGGCCAGCTCAGCTTTACAAGGCAATGCCAATGCCCTCAAACCATGGCAAAACTGTATCTAACATCATCCAGAGGTAAAAAAGCTCTCATCAAACAATGTGACTATCTCTTTAGCTAGAAAGTTCATTCAATCCAGAGCGGTTGGTAAAATAGAAATGTTCCTTTTATTACGTCTGACGGTCCTTCTCTCTATGAGCTTCTTTGTCTGCTTTTATAAAGTTCATGCGTTTATTGATTCTCTTCTTTTAGTCATGTTTTTATTAACTTAATAACATGTGTTTAAAAAACAATCCTGTGTTTCCTCTGCTGCTAATCCTTTAACATCGCTAACCAAACGGCTAACGAGCTAACAACTTCAAAATGAAAAGGTGATGTACTCAATAACCAGAGAGAGAGAGAGAGATAGAGAGAGGAAGGGACATAGAAAAGAAGAGATGATGATGTATGATATGTCTGTGTGTGTCTGTGTGTTAATATGTGAGAAGGCTTTTGGCTTCTACGGGACCGAGCGCTCCAGCTTCCTACTGTTATGTAATGTGATCGGGAAAATCCAAGCTGCTAAACAAACACACACACACACACACACACACACAGACAGACAGTCTCCTTCCAAGACACACATGCACTTTTGCTCTACACAAATATGCTCAATTTATGCTTCCTTTCATGGAGCACACAAACACAGACTGGTTAACGCCATATGCCGCACTAGTCTGCCAATAGTGTGTGTGTGTGTGTGTGTGTGTGTGTGTGTGTGTGTGTGTGTGTGTGTGTGTGTGTGTGTGTGTGTGTGTGTGTGTGTGTGTGTGTGTGTGTGTGTGTGTGTGTGTGTGTGTGTGTGTGTGTGTGTGTGTGTGTGTGTGTGTGTGTGTGTGTGTGTGTGTGTGTGTGTGTGTGTGTGTGTGTGTGTGTGTGTGTGTGTGTGTGTGTGTGTTTCCACTAGAAATATGTATCACAGGATCCTTTCAGATGTGCAATGAGGAATGAAGCCGGCATTGAAAAGTAGAGGATTCAGGAGTATAACGAGAGGGACAATAGTAACATGTTGACATTGTTTTAGCCTCTCTCTCTAGTATTTTTTTTTTTTCCAGGAAGGCCATTTTCCTTTTTTTTCTCCTTTCATTATTTTTACAGTGGTTGTTCCAATAACTGGCCTTTCCTCTAGGGTGAGAGGATGATGTATTTTTTCACCACTTGACTTGTACCATCTGCAATCTCAAAAGCCAAAGATGTTGCCAATGAAGGTGCAGAGCCTTCTTTCTGTTCTGACTCTACAAACTCTGATCTTTTAGATCTCTAATGTTTGCTTTTTAAATCCATAAGATGCCTAGTAAGAAGCAATTATTTGTAGTTTTTCTTTGTATTAAATTTTTAATTATTGGATGTAATGTTGTCACGGCAGATTATTAAACTTCCATATGATTCTGGTAAAAATCAGATGTTACCAATACCTGTTTAAATACCACGGCAACACATATACAATTCCTAGGCACCAGATATTGGGTAATTTCTTTATTTTATTTCCCAAAAAATATGCAGGCATAATCCTGTGTACTATATAATTGAAATTGCACAAATGTGTTGGCAACCTTTTAGTACCGAATAAAGTGAGGGTTTTTTTCTTTTCTTTTTCTAAAGATTTGTGCCTTGATTTAAGAGACAGGACAGTCGATAGAGTCTGAAATCAGGGAGAGAGAGAGTGGGGAATGACATGCAGGAAAGGAGCTACAGGTCGGATTCCAACCCGGGCCGTCCTCTTGGAGTAACACAGCCTCTGTACGCGGGGTGTGTGCACTAACCACTACCCCAGCAGCCCCTCTAAAGTGAAGGTTTAATGGGGTTTTCTTAAGTTTTGGAACTTTTTGATATTATACAATCATTAAACTATTAGAGATTATATCCTCTTATGCATGGTATCACAGAGTGTAACCTTAATAACCTTAACAAGGTGTAAACTTTGTGTGGCTCTATGATATCTAACCTGTCACACACCTCCCTCTGACCCAGCTTCAATGTGAGAGGTACAAAACTCAGCTACATTTAACAGACCTTTTTGACCTTCTGATGTTCTAACTAGCTGTCTAACAAACCGATGAAAGACGTGCTCGAAGGCAAGAAACTGAGGCAGAAAACAGAAACTTTATTATGCTGTGGTAAATGTTAAGTATAAAGTCGTTGTGTTTCATTCTGTGGAAAAAGCAGAGATGTGTTTAGAGTTTAAGCTCCAGATTGGAGTAAATGTAAACTGTGAGGACCATAAAAGCAAAGTAAATGGTTTGAAACGAGGACGTTACAGTGGAGAGTATGGTATGATATTGTTCTGTATGAAAGTCGACGTCCTTATTGAGCTGCATGTTTAAAACCCACACGACGCACGAGGAGTAAACAAACGATGAAAATATTAACAATTACCTCACAGAGAGAGAGTGATGGAAACAGAGAGGGAAAACAGAAGATGAGAGGAGGGAGGGAGAATGTGTGTGGGTGTTAGGTACTCGCGGGACCTCAGCACTGCAGCATTCTTTCTCTCTCAGTGTGTGTGTGTGTGTGTGTGTGTGTGTGTGTGTGTGTGTGTGTGTGTGTGTGTGTGTGTGTGTGTGTGTGTGTGTGTGTGTGTGTGTGTGTGTGTGTGTGTGTGTGTGTGTGTGTGTGTGTGTGTGTGTGTGTGTGTGTGTGTGTGTGTGTGTGTGTGTGTGTGTGTGTGTGTGTGTGTGTGTGTGTGAGAGAGAGAGAGGGTGAGTAAAGGTGGGGGCACTCTTGGGACCCCTCCAGCACTGCAGCAGGTTGTGTGTGTCTGTGCGTGAGTGTGTGTGTGTGTATTCTCCAGCCCCCACACTACCAATGGGTCAAGCTCACTCCCCCCTTGCTTCAGCCCCCCCACCCCTGGTTGCCATGGAAACACACCTTGAGCGAGCCCCCTAGAGAGGTGCATACTCCTCCTCGTTCCGTCCACTGCTCTCTTCTTTGCTGCACTCTTTCTTTCACCCAACGCCTCTGTTGCTCTCCCCTCTGTCCGTCCCATCATCCCTCACTCCATCCCTCCCTCTACAGTCATTCTGTCTCTCTGTCTCTCTCGCTCTCTCTCTCTCTCTCTCTCTCTCTCTCTCTCTCTCTCTCCCTCTCTCTCTCTCTCTCTCCCACTCTCTCTTTTTCTTGCCACCTCTCCCTTGCTGTCCTCACCATCAATCGCCTGGCTTGGTTTACGGCCTCTACGCCGCAAGGGACCATACACTCACACACACACACACACACATACATGTTCTGCCACTCCTTCATGCGCACACACTTACCCTCACAGATTTTGGGGATGGAGGGGGTTGACAGGAGTATGGAAGGGCAGTAATGGGGGGTAGACACCCATGGGACCTCCATGCAGCCAATACAGACACAGAGAGGAGGAGGTTCAGGTTTGTGGGGGCTCTGCACCCAAAGGAGTTTTGCAGCCAAGACTAAGAAAGGGTTAAGAGGTTTGTGTGTGTGTGTGTGTGTGTGTGTGTGTGTGTGTGTGTGTGTGTGTGTGTGTGTGTGTGTGTGTGTGTGTGTGTGTGTGTGTGTGTGTGTGTGTGTGTGTGTGTGTGTGTGTGTGTGTGTGTGTGTGTGTGTGTGTGTGTGTGTGTGTGTGTGTGTGTGGAGGCACCCTAGGGATCCATCCCCCAGCACAAACCAAGGAGCTCATTTATGTTCTGCAGAGGTCTGTGATGAGGCCAGCATGAAAATGTTTTGTGTGTGTGCGGGGGGGGTGTTTGTGTGTGTGTGTGTGCGTGCATACATGCATGTGACTGTTGTATGTGTGTGTCACAGGGATGATGCCACCTGGTACCTCTCCTCTGGTCAATTAGTAGAGAGAGAGAAAGAGGTGGGTAACGAGAATGGTATGCCATGTGTAATGTGGTGTGTGTCTGTGTCTTTGTGTGTTGATTGTGAAATTGTAATGATGAGTGTGACTGCAGTGTGGACTACTGTGTGTGTGTCCGCCCTCCCTCATTCACAGATTTCATTACATTCTGTCTTCACATTATTTCAGTTTCCTCTTTCTCTCCAATATTTCCTCTCTGCCTCTCTCTGAGGTGAAATCTCATCAGTAATTCTACAGATCCGCAGCAGCCACCCTCCAATTACCTTTTTATTTGTGTGTGTGTGTGTGTGTGTGTGTGTGTGTGTGTGTGTGTGTGTGTGTGTGGGGGTGGGGGGGGGGGCTCAGTTTAGCAGAAAGATAGGTTTGGAGTCAGGCCAAGCTCTCTCTTCCTCACCGTCATATTTAAAAGCTGCTTTTTCTCGATCTTGTTCCCCGTGTCTGTCAGCCTTCCTCTCCGATGTGTTGTTTGAATGCTGTTACTGGTTGGTTCTGCTGCCCACTGTGACAATAATAACACACCATGAAATGTTCATGTCAATTAAAAGCAGAATAGGTATCGGTAACACTTTAAAGTAGAGTTTTCATAAAGTCCATGAAGAAAACCCATGGTCAGGTGTTATACTCCATGTGGAGAAATGAAGGAAATTGTCTTAACTAGTGCCCTGCTTGCCACATTAGTTGGCATAGCAACCAATCATGAACAGCCAGGTGTGCATTATGGGGATTGTCAGCACAGCAGGAACATGTCTTGGACTAATCAGACTGGTCATTCTTTTACTTTCTACAAAAATCTGATAATGTTTTACGATAATTAGTGTTTGAAAAGAGGGAGAGATTTTTAAAAGTATTCAAAGATTGTTCCTTAAGATTGTTTTCTAAAAAAGGAAATTAACTTAAGGCATAACATTGTCCACAAACTTGCTCTGATGTGCATTAAAATGCAGAAAAACTTTCTGTTATGTGATAACTGGGAGACCTAACCTTCACCCTGCCTCTCTATCTCCCTCTCTCTCATCCCTCTCTCCCCTGTGTTCTCCGTCCCAGCCTAGGCCTCCCAGGGTTATGTGTATGTGTGTGCTCGTGTGTATGTGTGTGTGCGCGCTGGTGGATCAAATGCACTCTGTGAGACAAAGCGTAACAGCAGGATGCTCTACGACTCTGTCATCTCACTATGGGTCACACACACACACACACATACACGCTCACACATTCACGCACACACACACACACACACACGCTCACACACGGCCCGGGTCTCAGAGGGAGACAGCATACAGAGACTGCAGTCCCCACACACACTGATCAAAACAATGTATTTGTCACAAAAGAGAACTCTTTCATGGGACACACACACACACACACACACACACAGGCATTGGAGGCCTCTCTCCATGCCCTTGTTCCGGACAGCCCAATTATCTCTCTGCACCTCACTGTTCTCCCCTCAATTCTCTCTCTGTCTCTCTCTCATCCTGTTTCTCTTTCTGTCTCTCTTTTCCCCATTTTTACCTCAGGTTAGTCATTCATCACCTGGAGCCTCTTTTTCACTTACCCTATATTTGATTGACTGTTAATTAGTTTATTTTTGTTAAACTCACCGCTTCAACTTTTGAAACACAAATAAAGGACATTTTTGCACTAAATAAATGCTGAAACCAAACCACTCCAATCAAAATGAAATGTAATCCGATGCAAACAAAAATGCAATTTAATAGATCATTCACAGTTTCTTATCCAAGGTTTTTTGTAATGTGAGGATTTGTTGCTTTCCTATGCAACGTTTTTCCCCACACACTCCTGAAAATGTAAAGGAAATTTCAGTGTTGCTTGTTCATGCATGTACTTCACAGTGCGAGAGAATCACTATCAGACTGAAGGGGGGGAGGGTCATCTCAGGAGGCAGAACATGACGTAAAAAGGACGTCGCTGAAATGGTGGCCAAGTAGAATCCTATGCTGTGATTTGTCTTTGTGACAACTTTGTCTTTGTGGCCTTACTGCAGGAAGTTGAACATATTCATAGTATCAACAAAAGAGCAGTGGAGAGCATACTAGCAGACAGAAAAAAATAATGAAGCAGTGTCCTCAGTCATCCTCTCCTCCATTTTCTGAATATTTCCCCCTGCCTTATCACATCAGCTCAAACTGACTTTACACAGAATATTTGGGGCTTTCAAATTGAAGATGTAGTTGTTGTGTTTACACATCCAGCTCACCACAAAGATTCAGGACGTTTTCAGGAGTTTTGTAAATATGTGAAGAGAGCTTATGCTAAATATTTTGGTTTTCAATTGTTGCCTACAGATGATCTGAAATGCCACCTTTACCTGGTACTAGTGCCATTGATGATTTTTTTATTCACCCAACGAAAACTTAAAAACCATCTCAACTTTTTGTCAGTGAAGATGTTAAGATCCACCTTTACTGTACATGTTCACAATGATGTGCCTTTTACTCAAAAGTGACCACATTGTCTGATCCTGGAGGCGTGGGAGAGTTTGAGCCACCTTCTGAAGAGAGAGTTACCCCTACTGAGGGCAAGAGCTTTTAAGATGGCTTTAGAGAACCCTAACACACACACACACACACACACACACACACACACACACACACACACACACACAGTGACTACACTGAGATCCCTCAAATATCGCATTACATATACACACTCTCTCTCTTTGTCTATTGTATGATTGCGTCATTCTTTTACAAAGACAAGCCAAATGTACAAGATGACTAAATTATAAAACATGACAATTGATTAAACTGGTGGTGCTGCACACTCCTCTCTCCCTCTCTCTCTCTCTCTCTCTCTGTCTGTCTGTCTCTCTCTCTCCCTCCCTCATCCTCTCTGTGTGTCTCGCTTCATGTGACTCTCTCCTGCTGTTTCAATCTCCTAGTAAATGATAATGAACCTCTATCTGTCTCAGTGTGCCTCGGACACACTGGCGCCCCTCACAACCTTGCAGCCTTTGAGCTTTCTGTGTGTGTGTGTGTGTGTGTGTGTGTGTGTGTGTGTGTGTGTGTGTGTGTGTGTGTGTGTGTGTGTGTGTGTGTGTGTGTGTGTGTGTGTGTGTGTGTGTGTGTGTGTGTGTGTGTGTGGACATGGGATGTTTCGGGATCGGGACCGTGGAGCATACCATCTCATCCATATAAGCTCATGTGGCACCCACCATGCACAGACACACACAAACACGCACACTGCTATTGAGGTGGGATTAGGGCACCCTTGTGTGGGCCTTTGAGGCAAGGAGGGATAGGAATCTTTGTGTGTGTGTGTGTGTGTATGTGTGTGTGTGTCTGTGTTAGTCAGTATGGGTGTCATGGATGTATGATTGAAGACGTTATTAACCCTGCGATCCCCTGCAGCTCTGCAGCTGAAGTTCTGCTGTGTGTGTGTGTGTGTGTGTGTGTGTGTGTGTGTGTGCGTGTGTGTGTGCGTGTGTGTGTGTGTGTGTGTGTGTGTGTGTGTGTGTGTCTGCAGACATACAGGACATGAGATAAGTGACGGAAAGGGAAAAAAAGACATCTCTGATTCAGTATGTGTATGCATGTTTTTATGTGTTTGTGTGTGTGTGCATGTGTGTGTTTGCCACTCCACAAGGGGTCACAGATTGGCCCACAGAAGACACCATCTGATGTCTCCAGGCTGCACAGTCCTATGGTGTGCGTGTGTGTGTGTGGCCCCTCACTGTGTGTGTGTTTGTGTGTGTATGTGGGTGACCGGGGTATTGGTCCTGTATGGTACAATGATGATAAGGACAACAGGCGGGAGACCTAAGCCCCTAGAGGTGCAAGTGTGTGTTTATTACACCCACCTTTCATCTGGCCTTCCACCATAGGTGCAGTGATGTCACTCACACCTTCTTAAAATAAACACACACACACACACACACACACACACACACACACATAGATATTGGTAGAATCCTAAATGAGAACAAGAAGGGAAAGAGGCCTGGTCTTGATGAAGGTATACCTGGTTATAGTTGAGTCTCTGTCAGTGTGAGGTGCTCGTTACATAAAAATGACAACACAAAAAAGGTGAAGCAGAGGGTGGGGGAAGAATAGTTTATGTGAGGAGAGGATGAGAGGTTTGAATTGGATCCCTAAAAATGTATAAGGAAGTGATGGACCAGAGGAATGATGAGGGGGGCCTGGAGGGAGGAATGGGCAAAGTGAGGGGATGAACGAGTGACTGCAGTGGGTGAAGGCGGATAACAAGGACAGAGGGAAGGATGACTATAGGAAGGGTAGATCATCTATGGCCCCGGTGGGGAGGACAGGCAATTACCAGTTGGGGCCGTCATGGCACTGGGACTGGTGTGTGTGTGTGAGTGGGAGAGCAAATGAGGGAGAAAGAAAACGTGAAGGGAGAGGAGGGGGGGGGGGGGGGGGGATTCAAACTGTATTATAATTCTGTCTAAACAAGTTAAATAATCATCATTTATCAAAGTTAAAAGATGCTTTTGTCAATAATTTTGGAGAAATCAGAATTCATTTTGTGTCTAGTTTTCAATTATTCATATTTCATAATACAGACACAAAGGGTGGTTTCACACTAGTGACCCGGGCCTGGATCAGAGTACGCTTGACCCTAAAGTCTGGTTTATTCGATCAGTGTGAACACAAAAGTACTGTACTGGACTCTTACTGTACTCAGGTACTGTGCCAGAGACGGCTTAAAAAGGTGATCTCGGGCACGATTCATGTGTCTTCGAGTACGGTCTGCAGGAGATATGAACCGTGCTTAAACAAGGAAGTGGACCGCTATATGATGTCATTCTAATCGGTTCTTGCCGCTTCAGAAACCGCACAGCGCGGGCCCGTTTTGTGCTCTGAGCTGCACGGTAGTTGTGGAAGTAGAAAGAGGGTGATGATGTCTCAGAAATAAATAAAACCTCCACAGTTAGCAGGACGGACAATCGTGCCTAATGTTAAAACGCCCTTAGTGAAGGCACTTCATATATTCCAATTCATATTCCTGCCATGGCAGTAAAGTTAACAAGTGCAGTCTTTCTTTAGTGACCAGTATTTTCTGTATTATCGTTGACATTTCTTTCACACATCAGTTTATGATAAACCACTGTCTGACATATGTGTATAAGACATCTGTTGTGAGTGTTGTGTTAATAATAAAACATGTCACATGTTACTGTTTCTTCATGTTGCTTAATCCAGCCCACACATGCGTTTCTGTCTCCTATTTGCAGAGGAGGGCATCAATCACGAGTGCAAGCTGTGTAACCAGATGTTTGATTCACCTGCCAAGCTGCTCTGCCACCTGATAGAGCACAGCTTTGAAGGCATGGGAGGTACCTTCAAGTGTCCCGTCTGCTTCACAGGTGAGAGACAGACACGCGCAAACACACATTCACCTTCAAGGACAGAGGCAAAAAGAACTGTTCACAAGTCTCCTCTCTGCTTTGCATTTAAAGCCGATACACATATGTGAACATCCATCATATATCACAAATGAAATATAGATGCTTTAGGTTAACACATGAACACTGTAAGACTAATTTGCATTTTATTTATGTTACATGAATAAAGACCCAAAGGGTTTTAACCTTACCAGCCAGGTGTTTATGATTCTTATTAAAGCCACAAACTGAAATAAAATCAATAAAATGTGTTAACCGCACGTTCTTTAAGCACCAAACTGCTCACATCTTTTTGCTTATTTGGTAGAAAATGCAAGATCTGAGGAAAGAGGGTAAAAGTGTACACTTCCCAAGAGGACATTTGTCTTGGAACACGGCTGGGGTCTCTCGCTTCACATTAAAAAAGATCACAAAAACTTGAAAAGCGCTTGACACGATACTAGACATTTGCTTCACATAAAAACACCTTGAGGTTAATATGGCAGATGAAAACAAGGTTTGCACTTAAATCTTCCCAGGCATCAGCTCCAGCACGTGTTGTGGCTGGAAAATGGCTCTCCCTGGGATACCTGCGTCATGATA